>NW_027503669.1:0-26910 GCF_021521415.1 Bidens hawaiensis
TGGTTTGTCATGTTCTTTTCTGCTCAAAGCATCTGCCACAACGTTGGCTTTTCCTTCATGATATACAATTTCACAGGCATAATCATTGAGAGTCTCCATCCAATGCCTTTGCCTCATATTTAATTCCTTCTGATCAAAAATATGCTTGAAACTCTTAAGATCAGTGTACATGGTAAACTTCACACCATACAAATTATGTCGCCATAACTTTAATGCAAAGATTATAGCTGTCACACACCCCAACCTAAGGCGGAAACTCCAGGGTTCAAACCGATTGCTCACAGCTCGAAGATACTATCATAATATAAAAGTGACAATATCTAATTAATTATTTTAATTCAAATATACACACACGTTTACAAACATTACAAAACAATTCAAATACATGATTATAAACATGATTTAACGATCGTCTTCATTATAACCTATGGTCTTGACTAAATATCCATACTTCAATTTAAGCAACCTGCATATGCGTAGAAAATGGAGTATGTCAACAACACATGTTGAGTGAGATGATCACCAATTTTGGCACAACAAATAATATATAATATATATATATATATATATATATATATATATATAGATAATTGATAAATGATAAGTGATAAATGCGCAAACCAACCATGTGATAATAATAAATGAAATCATAACAAAACACGTATATAACCAAATCGCGCTTACTGTGCCAATGAATCGTTGCCAAGAGAATCGGGCATTGATTACAATGACTAAAATTGTCGGTTTACCTTTTCCAAACGAATCAGGCTCTGGTTACTAAGACGATAGTATGATCATACTAATGAGAATCTCCAAATGTTGTCAAGTAAACAATTAAACATGTAGCAATTAGCAAATAACATTCAGCTGATATTCACACAATGATTATGTTTGGGATTTTGTGTATATATATAGGATAGAAAGTATGAGTAAGTGCGCATATGTCCCCAAAATTTTTTAATACAGTAGATAAAAAGGGGAATGATCAAACTCACCTTAGATTAAAGGCAAGTGAATATAACTACGAATAAATGAGTAAGGTTTAAGCGAGTCGTCCACTAACGCGTCCAACGAAATAACAAATTAGAACTTGAAACTTTGTGATATGAAACTATAAATAAAAAAGAACTTAATGCCGCAGGAATCAATCCAAATGGATGAGTAGAACTCTAGTTATGTTAAATTAAACGCTTGAGCGACCTGGTACTGACCAGAATCCAAACAGCGAGTCGGAATTCGGGTTTTGGGCAACAGCCTTAAAATTTCGTTACGAGAATAAAGGTCTTCTGGACCGAACGTTGAATCCGACCAGAAGTATGAGAAAACGTGTAGTCAAACTTGTTGACTGTTATGCCCTTAAACGGGTTTTAGTCCAATTGACCACCGAGACTCCCTCAATCAGCAAAATTGATTGAGGGCTTTTGTTCTACAAATAATCTACAATATTGAAGAAGACAACTTACCCAAACGATGAATGGAACAAAAGAAAATCAAGGTCAAAGGGTCTTGAAGCTTGAAAGTCAACGAAATAATACGAACTTGATAAATTCTTAAAGAAACAGACAATGGGAAAAGGAATTTCGTGGGATAGGGATGGTGCTGATATTGGAGTAATAATTTAGTATTTTATGATATGCCTTGTTTAAATATTAAGGGTTAAGGCTTGTTTATTAGGAAATAACTATTTTAGGAAACCGAACAATCAATTAATGACAAAATCGGGTATAACAACTTAAAGATTTCGGTTTGTACAGAAATAAAACTAAATTTGAATGTTTTATAAAATTAGTTGACATATCTTGGAGCTTAAGTTTCGTTAATTTAATCGAAAATAGGAAAGAATTGGCAAAACTAGTCCCTATAGTTCCCGAAAATGCGATTTTTAGCCGTTTTAAGCGATTGGCATAATTGAAAGTTATGAAATTATAAAATAAGTTAAATACCAATAAATACAAAATTTAAATAGTTTGAAAGATCCGAATTACATTCCGAATCGGTTTAAACTTAAATGAATAAAAATACGAAAAATGCGAGATGTTACAGTCTCCCCTACTTTAGGGAATTTCGTCCCGAAATTAAGGAAAACCAAAACATCATCGTTTTGAAAACACTTTAAAATTTTAAGGAAAATATCTTTACATAGAACTTCTAATAACCGAAGCAACGCTTCAAATGACAATCCGATAAGGGCACTTATATATAAGATGTACCAGCGGCGTATCCACTATGTCCTTATCATCTCATCATTCGTACCTTCACCCAAGCTACCTTAGGTTCTAAATCATGACACATATTTATACGTATTATGATTTCCATGCGAGGACTTGAATAATTATGTTTCGGACCATAATTACTCTTATCGTCGGATGGTCCGCATAACTCGCTTTATCATGTGGGTTATAAAACATTTAACACCATCATTTTGAAAGAAACAAACGTTTTGATAATTTTAAATATAACTTAGGAGATACTTAAATGTTCGAGTTGGATTATTAAAACCGCGTAATTTCTAAGACGTCTTTTATGGCAAAGATATGAACTTCAGAGATTGAAATGGATTTCTTGAAACAGACATTTAAAATGAATTATGATGATTGAGAATAAGCTAAGAGTGGAATATTATATGTAGTTAACCTTAATAGATAAAGGAACTTGATTCATGAGATGGTATGCGCAAAAGTTTAATTTATAACAAATCTTAAAATAGTTAATAACATGTGGAATTTTTAAAGATCAAAATCATTAGGAATAGAATTTTTAAAGTCGAGAGTATAAGTTTAAAAATAGTTAACAAAAATTTTGATGAGTCGTGTTTGGTTAATTTGAGTACTTATGAGGTTGAAGAGAAGTTAATATAAAGTTATAGCTTTTCAAGTTTATGATTTAGAGATGATATTAATTCGATTAAGATATTCTAAAATATTATAATATTTAGGAATTAATAATTTAAATATTAATGATAATGAGAAAATATATGTATTTGAATAAATCGTCAATGGATTAAATTGGGAAGCGAATATTCCCGAATCACCGAGATAATCCTATTCCAATTAAATATTTTAAAATTAGATAAAATATAAAGTGGGTAATTGAAGATATTAAATTAGATTAACTTGGAAAATCGTGGATTTTTTCTTTTTCACAAAATCGTTATAAATATTAGGAAATATGTAAATTGAATTATCGATGGTTTATAATGGAATTTCAAGTAAATAACAAATTTTAAATTAATTGTGATACCAAAAATAAGTGTAAAATATCATAATAAAATAAGATAAATGTGAGGCTAGATATGCATGAACCACCATGACTATTCTAACAACTACGAATTTATCATTTAAAACGTTCAAAATTTTTAAAGTGTATCAAAATCAAAGTGGGGGGTAGAAATATTTACGATGGAGATGCAATCAGAAAGTCAATTTAATGATAAAAGTTAAATTAATTAATGAAAAATTTTAATTTAAAATGAAAATTAAGTTTAGAGGATGCAAAATTTAGTTTAATAATAATAAAATTTACCATAATTGAATTTTTGATAATAAAGATTTATAAAATGGAAAGTAAGTTGTGAAAACTACATGAAGTTGAGGAAAGACATGAAGAAAAAAAAAATACTTATAGTTAAAATTGAGGGTAAGTATTTAAATGCACTTAGAAATTTATAGTTTGAGAATATGGATTTAAATAAGAAAAGATGATTTAAATAATATATATATATGTACACATATACATATATATATAATATATACATATATATATATATATAATGGATATGAGTTAGTATAAGATTTCTTGTTCGGTGTATTTTAGTTTGTCGAGATTGGCGGTCGTTTGGTTAACGGAATACAGCAGCAAACTCCTTGTCGATTCTAGTAGTCAAACAACAATCACGAGAAATAGGTGAACGACGTTGATTATGAATATGATTTACTAGGGAAGACATTCTACGAGTACCAAGGATGAAATTTTAATGAGATGATGGGTAAGTTGTGGAAATGAGTTGATGGGAGATAATAGAGAAATGTACTTAAATAGAATTGTGCAAGTAATGACTCGAGGACGAGTCGGGATTTAAAATAATGTGAGTAATTTTTGGAGATTTTTAATTTAATAAATAATGTTTGTAAAAAGTTCAAAAGTAAAATGTTACTGGGTTGGGCTTTCTATGGGCTTCCCATGGTAGCTTAAGAACCCAATTTAAATAACAAAACATGCTCAATCAGTTGGCCTCCCCTGAGCTTTCCATGGAAATTTGAATAGCCCAACTAAATAAAACAACATAAAGTTTGTGAATGGCCTCCCATGAGCGTTCCATGGCAATTTGTTGGCCCAATTCAAATAACGAGTAATAAACAATTGAGTTGGTCAGCCCATGAGCGTGTACATGGCATTTAACTGCCCCAACTAATTAACGAATTATCGAATCAATGGAGTTGTTCGGACCATGAGCATTACATGGCATTTAACCGAACCAACTAAATATCGAATCAACGAATCAAATATAAGTAGTTGGTGTATCTCGGGAACCACCCTGGACGATACGTTCCAACCCAAAAATCAAATCGAAAATGGTTTAAGAAATGGATAGTTGGAGTGCCCATGGATTTCCATGGTTTCACCCAATAAAGCCTTTAAAAATAATTTAAAAACACCATTTGGAAGTATAACCGTTTAGCCGGTTATGTTTACCACGAAACCGTTTAACCGATTACGGATACCACTTAAAGTTATGGTTGTACGACATTGGTCATACCCCCATGCTTTAAGGTGAAGAAACAAAACAAGATACGGGAATTCTTAAGGAATTTCCCACAATAAAAGGCAAACTACCAAAAATAAGATTTAAAAAAATATTTTGAATGTGAGGCATAGCCTCAGAATTTGTGTGTGTGTGCAATAAATAAATAAAATACAATGCAATAAAATAATTAATCCAAGTAAGTTGTAAACAATTTATTAAATAGCACATAAGGAAGTTCAGATAAGCACGTATAGGGTTCCTAACATATGTCTAGGACCATTTCTAACGAACTATCTTACAACCTTCGACTCTGATACCGATCTGTCACACCCCAACCTAAGGCGGAAATGCCAGGGTGCAAACCGATTGCTCACAGTTTGAAGATACTATCATAATATAAAAGTGACAATATCTAATTAATTATTTTAATTCAAATATACACACACACTTACAAACATTACAAAACAATTCAAATACATGATTATAAACATGATTTAACAATCGTCTTCATTATAACCTATGGTCTTGACTAAATATCCATACTTCAATTTAAGCAACCTGCATATGCGTAGAAAATGGAGTTTGTCAACAACACATGTTAAGTGAGATAATCACCAATTTTAACACAAAAAATAATATATATATATATATATATATATATAATTGATAAGTGATAAATGCGCAAACCAACCATTAATAATCCATCAAATCATAACAAAACATGTATATAACCAAATCGCGCTACTGTGCCAATGAATCATTGCCAAGCGAATCAGGCATTGATTACAATGACTAAAATTGTCGGTTTACCTTTGCCAAGCGAATTGGGCTCCTGTTACTAAGACAGTATGATCATACTAATGGGAATCTCCAAATGTTGTCAAGTAAACAATTAAACATGTAGAAATTAGCTAATAGCATTCAACTGATATTCACACAATGATTATGTTTGGGATTTTGTGTATATATATAGGATAGAAAATATGAGTAAGTATGCATATGTCCCCAAAAATGTTTGAAAAATGTAGATAAAAAGGAGAATAATCAAACTCACCTTAGATTATAGGCAAGTGAATATAACTACGAATAAACGAGTAAGGTTTAAGCGAGTCGTCCACTAATGCGTCCAACGAGATAACAAATCAGAACCTAAAACTTTGTGATATGAAACTACAAATAAAAATGAACTTAATGCCGCTGGAATCAATCCAAACGGATGAGTAGAACTCTAGTTATGTTGATTTAAACACTTAAACGAGCTGATACTGACCAGAATCCGAACATTGAGTCGGAAGTCGGGTTTTGGGCAATAGCCTTAAAATTTCGTTATGAGAATAAAAGTCTTATGGACCGAATGTTGAATCCAAACAGAAGTATGAGAAAACGTGTAGTCAAACTTCTTGACTGTTATGCCTATAAACGGGTTTGAGTCCAATTGACCACCGAGACTCCCTCAATCAACAAAATTGATTGAGTACTTTTGTTCTACAAATAAAAATCTACAATATTGAAGAAGACTACTTACCCAAACGATGAATGGAACAAGAGAAAATCAAGGTCAAAGGGTCTTGAAGCTTGAAAGTCAATGAAGCAATACGAACTTGATAAATTCTTGAAGAAACCGACAATGGGGAAAGGAATTTCATGGGATATAGGGATGCTGGCTGATATTGGAGTAATAATTTAAGGTTTTATGATATGCCTTGTTTAAATATTAAGGGTTAAGGCTTGTTTATTAGGAAATAACTATTTTAGGAAACCAAACAATCAATTAATGACAAAATCGGGTATAATAACTTAAAGATTTCGGTTTGTACGGAAATAAAACGAAATTTGAATGTTTTATAAAATTAGTTGACATATCTTGGAGCTTAAGTTTCGTTAATTTAATCGAAAATAGGAAAGAATTGGCAAAACTAGTCCCTGTAGTTCCTGAAAATGCGATTTTTAGCCGTTTTAAGCGATTGGCATAATTGAAAGTTATGAAATTATAAAATAAGTTAAAAACCAATAAATACAATATTTAAATAGTTTGAAAGATCCGAATTATGTTCCCGAATCGGTTTAAACTTAAATGAATACAAATAAGAAAAATCTGAGATGTTACAATAGCGCCTAATTCAAGATCATGTGTGGTGTAATTCTTTTCATGGACATTCAATTGTCTTGAATCATATGCAATGACTTTCTTTCCTTGCATCAAACCACATCCCATACCCGTGTGCGAAGCATCACAGTATATGGTAAAGTTATCCTGACCTTCTGGTAAAGACAAGATTGGCGCATTTGTTAATTCTTGTTTCAATATCTCGAATGCTTCTTCTTGCTTTGGTCCCCATTCAAATTTAACAAACTTTCGAGTAAGTGAAGTTAAAGGGACATCTATTCTTGAAAATTTTTCAATAAACCTCCAGTAGTATCCAGCTAAGCCTAGAAAACTTTTCACTTGGCTTGGCGTCTTCGGTTACTCCCATTTGGTTATTGCTTTTATCTTAGCTGGGTCAACTTGAATTCCTTTTTCATTTACAATACGACCAAAAAATTGAATTTCCGGAAACCAAAATTCACACTTAGAGAATTTAGCATATAACTTTTCTCTTCTCAAAGTTTCCAACATAATCCTTAAATGAATTTGGTGATCTTCTTCGGTTTTCGAATATATGAGAATATCATCAATGAACACAATGACAAACTTATCAAGATGTGGCTTACAAATTTGGTTCATCATATCCATAAAGGCTGTCAGAGCATTAGTGAGTCCGAATGGCATAACGATGAACTCATAACGTCCGTATCTTGTTCTAAATGTTGTTTTCGGTATATCTTCTTCTTGGACCTTTAATTGATGATATCCATATCTAAGATCAATTTTAGAAAAATGACTTGCACCTTGAAGTTGATCAAACAGATCGTCAATCATGGGAAGAGGATATTTATTCTTGATTGTGACCTTATTAAGCTCCCAATAATCTATACACTTTCTCATCGAACCATCTTTCTTTTTAACAATCGGAGCTCCCCACGGTGAAGAACTTGGTCGTATAAATTCTTTTTCTAACAATTCATCCAATTGCTTTTTCAATTCTTTCATTTCAGTGGGTGCCAGTCTATAAGGAGACTTAGCTATTGGTGAGGTTCCTTGTACTAAATCAATTTTAAACTCTACCTCTCTGTCTGGCGGAATTCCTAGTAACTCATCAGGAAATACATCCTTGAATTCTGAAACAACTGGTACTTCTTCTATCTTCTTTGGTTCGGGTTCTTTGGTTACAAAAGCCATGAAAGCAAGGCATTCCTTACTTAAGCAACGACTGGCTTTTACTTTTGAAATTATTCCAACTTTTTCTGCCTCTTTATCTCCAATTATCCGAATGATTTTACTATTTGGTGTTCGAATTTCAATCACATTATCACTACATAGAATATGGGCTTGGTTCATTGCCAACCAATCCATACCTAAAACTACATCAAATCCTGGTAAGGTCATAGGTAATAGTTGTATCGGTATGTCATAACTGGCTAATGAAATTGTTGCATTACTTAAGGCCTCATGTATTCTAATTAGATCTCCATTGGCTGTTTCAACTTCATAATAATTATCTAATTTTACTACAGGTTCGTTTAACAGATTATAGAATTTATGATTTATGAAACTCTGGTTAGCACCTGAGTCAAATAATACCCTAGCGTAAACGTTATTGATAGGAAACGTACCGGTAATAACGTCCGGTATCTCTGCTGCTTTTTGTGTATCGAGCATAAAGAATTGGGCATTTCTCTTTCGGTCATCTGTTTTTGCACCATTTCCACTTGCTCCAGCCATGGTGACCATTGGCTTCCTCTTTGGACACTCAGTACTAAAATGTCCTTTTTCCCAACACTCAAAACACACCATCGTTTTCCTCTTGCAATCACCTTCCATGTGACCAGGCTTTTTATTAAGTAAAGTTGTTAAACACGAGAAAGCCTGTTTGGAGAACCAACGTATGTTTCTCCCTTTTGCTTTTGATACATTTAGGTTTCTAGCCCCAGAGGCTGTGAATTTTCTGAGCAGGGTTCAGCATGTTGTAAATGGTACTTGTTCGGCTCCTACGGCCCAACGCTTCGTTTTTAGTAGGATTGGGTTTGCTATTTAAAAGGGGGTTGCAGCGCAGCTTATTACCCGTCTGCCTGCCACTTTATTGTAATCGTTTTGACTTTGTTTGAAAAATATTTGCTCGAAATCAGTTAACAAGTTGCGCCTAAAGCAAGCTCTCCGTTGATAAATCATAAATGAGCTAAACATTGAGCCAAAGTAGACTCACATGTTAGCCTCATTTAAAATAAGCTCAAATTTTAATAATAATAATAATAAAGTAGTAATTTAATTCTATCTACAAATAAACACATAATATATAAATAGTCGATAATCTCACTTGAAACCAAAATATTATTAAGTTTAGTATTATGTAGTACTTAAAATGATAACAATATATTAATTTCGTTATTACTTTTTATTAATTATAATTTGCGTTGCTAAAGGTGATTTGGAGAATGTTTAAAGCCATAATCATACCTGGTTCGCTAAATGTTGAAAGCTGCAAGGAAGATATGCTAGTAGTCAAGGAAATACCGTTGAATGAAACATTCACCAAATTGAGCATGTAGTGCTATGTAAAGTTTTATATGGTCCTAAACAGACACCTTGCGCCTGATTCCTGTGTTTGAGTAACTTCTTTCAACATCGAGGTTTCTCGTGTAGCAAAACGATACCTCCCATTTTATTTATAAAAAAAGAGTCTTGCATGCTATATCTTAAAGTTTATGTGGATGATCTTATTCTCGCATGTAATGATTTTGTAACTGACTCCACACAAAATTTGTTATTAATGATCTTGGCTTAATTATTTTTTGGGCTTTGAGGTTACTTACACTAGTGATGGTCTCTTCTAGACTCAAACTAAGTATGTTCATGACATCCTCACTTGCATATGTTTACTTGATTCCAAGCCCGTCCCTACTCCCATTGCAACATATGAGGTCATTTTTTTCTCTGAAACACCTTCTTTTGATCATGCATTATATTGATCTTTTGTTGGTGCATTACAGTATCTCATCATCACCAGACCAACATTACTTATGTTGTAAACCAACTTAGTCAGTGTCTACCGACTCCTAGAGCAACTCACTTTCAGTCCGTGAAGAACATATTTAGATATGTCAATGACACTATCCAATACAATCATATCTTCACTAGACAACCTTCTCGCATTCTTGGATACTTGGACACTAATTGGGCATGTTGCATTAAAACCTGATATTTTGCTTGTTGATATTCCATATTAACATTGTGTTGAAATGTAGAATAATAGAGTGGTAAGAACAGTGACGGTCCAACCATTTAGGAGACCTAAAGCTGAGTAAAGGTTTGAGGGCCTTTTACGTTGTCTTTACTTGAGTAACAATTTTGAAATTATTTAATTATCTGATCCATTAACAAAATTTGATTTGTTAAACTATATAACATAATCCAAACCTATAGTTGTGTGCCCAACTACAAATATAAGTAATTTACCGATAAAAAAAGTCCAACTTAAGTATATTCAGTATTGATACAAAATTGTCTAGGTACACAATCATGTAAGTGAAGAAAGGAATCTTTATAATGCAAGTGCTAAAAGGAAAATTAAATAAGGCTCTGGTTATCTACACACCATTGACTTATCCACACACCCTTTTATATAGGGTTTTATACGATCATATAGCCTATATACAATCGTATGTAAGATGTGTGAGTTTTAAGAGGGTATACAAATATCATATACCTTAAATAAAGAATACAAACAAAATAAATTGCATGAGTAGAGAGAATCATTACAAGAAAAGAAATAAAATAACTGATAGCCATTTCTAAATCCATACTAAAAGCAATATCTACAAAACAAACTAATATCAATAATCAATATGCCTAGCTATTAAAATGTGTAACTTTTTTTTAAGTGAATAGCTCCTTAGAAATTGTGCACTTGGAGCAGACTTACGCTAGGAGTATTCTTTGGGTTATTTGTTCGGGTTTCAGATTGTTCGGGTCGGGTTGTTCGGGTTTGAGCTCAAAGCAATTTGACCCAAAAACCAACCCAAATAAGGTCGGGTTGTTCGGATCAGGTTAATTCGGGTCAGGTTTGGGTTTAACAAGTTAAAAAAATACATCTTTAACAAGTTCATAAATCATGAAACTATAATCAAATCATTTTCAACATAAAACCATATTCGACTATAACGAAATACAAAACCTTCATAATTCCAAAATTTTAGCAGAAATAAAATTTTAAAACATAAAATTAATAATAAAAAAGATGATAAAAATAAACTTCTAAACGGTTTCACTCTTCATTGTGACGGTTGTAAAAATACTTTCAAGTTTGTTCCTCGATTTCTAATTCTATTGTAGAAAACACTAAATCGAAGATCGGACTAAATTAATCTATAACAAGATTTAAAATGCTACATTGAAATAGATATCAGACTAGATTAATCTAATAAGATTTAAAGTGTTACCTTGAAATAGATTTGATTGAACCAAGTCAGAGCGTAGTAGGAGTGCTTCACGGATTTGTGCGATGCTATAAGTGTGATGTGCGGTTCTGGATTGTGGAATGGAAAAGAAGAACCACCGATCGATACATATAAGCAATGGAGATTTCGGTTTTTGTTAAATTAAATTGTGGATGGAATGGATATAGCATGCCATAACTAATTATTAATGATATATAGACTATACGTATGCAGCAACTAAGACTTGAAAACATGAGACCTTTGCTTACTCTAGGGTTATAATACATCGAATCTAGCTATTTGGGTTATTCGGGTTGTTCGGGTTAACCCGATTTGGGATATTTCAACCCAAATACCAACCCGATTGTTGTTCTCGGGTTCGGGCAAGGAGTTTAATCGGGTCGTGTTCATTCGGGTCGGGTTATTTGGATATTGGATTTATTCGGTTTGGGTTTGTTATTCGGGTACGGTTAAAAAACACACCCCTACTTAGCGGTAATGAAGTTGGGCATTTTTTTTAACCTGAAAAGGCCTGCCCCACCACCTAGGGAGAAGCGCGTAGAATTAAGAAAATGTGACGCTGCTGCTGGAATTGAGCCCGGGTGTTACGATTTGCAGGGTGGGAGTGTTACCAATGATAAACAAATTGAAGTAGAAATAATATTATATGTATAATAATTTTTTTATAAACCAGGTCTCAAAATTTCGTGGGCCTAAAGTCATAACTTTACCTGCTTAGCTTGTTGGGTCGACTTTGGCTAAGAAACATCCTACAAAATGTCGTTCTAGCTACGAGTTTGAATGTCGTGTCATGGGAAATACAATTTTTGAGATCAATCTGATTACTCCTTTTCTTTAAGAAATGTATGCTCTACCATTCGATCGTCCGGCTCTCTTATGTGGTTATTACTATTCACAATATTGATTTAATATATATATACTAGGTTATTGACCCGTGTATTACATGGGCTGAAATATAAAAAGTCATCCAAGTAAACGTATATATAATTTCAAACGACAATTTTTTAATATGTATTTTGAGACATCAATATAATTTATAATTGTAAATCATATTCAAACAAAACCAGTATTGAATGACATGGACTTACAAAAAATGACATTACATAGTAGAATGTTTACAAACAAAATTTTAAACTTTAAAACATAAACTTCAAAAGCTACAAGTTTTTATTTATAAACAATATTTTTGCTTTGTTTGCAACTTTCTCTTGCTTATCTAAAATAAGTATTTATTTTTTGTTCATCTCTATTCTTCACTCTTGATAAATCTACATAAAGTTGACCATGTGTAAAACGGGTCTTTAAGTATGCCAACTCTTGCTAGAGACTAGCCTAGACTTTTGTTGATGATCATTGCAAAATCAAACTACAACAAGAAACTGTCTTCTCTAAAATTTAAACAGAAGCTTTTTTATCTCAAGGTGTCAATTGTGTATATATATGTGTATATATATATATATATAATATATATAAACGAAAACCCTAAAATCCTACGTGTCGCAATGTGGTCGCTCCCCCCTTTTATGGAAGCCAACAGATTGCTTGATTTTTAAATGGAGCTATCTCATTGATTTAACCCAAATTTATGGCTATGGGTCTTACCAAAACTAGCTAGCTCTTAAACGGGTTATAACATCTCACTAAATTAAAAATTAATCTTACCAATTATTTGATATGAAAATCCTACAAAATAAGGATATACTAAAATTTAATATCCAATTTAAAAAGAAAAAGATATTATTTATAATTAATAAACAATTTTATAGTAAAAAACATAAGCGGATCATGGGTCACCAAATCCAAATAGCTTTTAAACGGGTTATAATATATCATTTATTTATGAAACCCTTTCATCATCAAACCCTAAGTATATTATTAACTTTCTTACAATAAAGAAAATTAAAATCCAAAAAATAAATATTAAAAAACGAAAAATGTAAAACAACAATTCTCTCAAGCCATCAGATTGCTTTATTTGTAAATGAAGGCTTCTCACGCATTTGACCCAAATTCACGGGTAAAGGTATCAACAAACCCATATAGCTCTTAAAGGGGTTGTAACATCTCATTATATTAAAAATTAATCTCATCAAATATTTGATATGAAAATCCTATAAAATAGGGATATACTAAAAATTAATATCCTATTTTATTTAAAAAAAAGATATTATTTATAATTAAGAAATAATTTTATAATAAATAAAATAAACGGGTAATGGGTATCACCAAACCCAGATAACTTTTAAACCGGATTATAACATATCATTTATATGTGAAACCATTTCATCATCAAACCTCAAGTATATTAATTATTAACTTTCTTACAATAAATAAATTTAAAATCCAAATATACATATATATATATATATATATTAAAATCGAACAATGTAAAACAACCCCGTAATACGGGGGATAAAATCTAGTATATATATATATGCTTATATATTTGAACAATTTGTAAATTTTGTATTTGTGTCAAATTATTTTAAATAAATGTTATGTTTGCCTTTACTATATAAAAGGGCTTCTTATTTTGTTTCATTCACTTAAACATTTTCAAATTTTCATAAAATAGATCTTTTTACTTTGAATAATTAACTTGTTATGAAAAAATAATCCTATATATTTATTTAATTTTATGTGATATAACAATATTCATAAATTAGATCGTTTTACCTCGAATAATTAATTTGTTGTAAAAAATAATCCTATATATTTTATTTAATTTAGTGTATCACAACAGTATGAGTTAAAAATTCATTTTATGGAATTATAAATTTTTTAAACTAATTTCTATTTAAACCATCATAAATATATTATGCCAAATAAATGTGGCTATTTTATATATTTAATAATGTTAGTGTAATTTGGAAGAGATGATTGTTATAGTGGTCCGATCTAAAAGAAATAGACATATTAGATTTTGACCAATTTAAGAAAATGTAAACAAAATATGACAATAAAATTATCATATATTATTAATAGAACTACGTTTTATATTACAATGCTACTTAAAATTACATATTACATGAAAAAATTAATAAACACATTATAAGTAGTAACATGCACAAAATTGTCACCTCTACGACAAATGATGACCAACTTGCAGTCATGTTGTCAAATATTATCGCTGAAGATTTATGTATATCCACAAAATCCTGTCGCATTTAACCAATCAAAAAAGAAAGATGAAACTATAATATTATTATAATGACGTACTGATTCAAAAAAATCCCCAAATACAAATAGCTCTCTGAAAGGACTTAAAAGAAATTAGCAATAGTCAATTGTAATATGTCTTTTCTTGTAATTAAATTTTCAATACTTTTGTGAAACGATCACCTAATCCAAATCATTGGATACAGCAACATAGCCAAGCCTATTACTAACTATCTTTGCTACATATGGCGTCTCAAATTTGTAATTTATAATATTAGCCTTACCTGATAAGAAAGTCCGAATGTAAACAGCACGTGTTACGACTTCTATACCCTTGGTCTATATTATGTAATTGATACACACCAAAATCAACCCATCATATCATACTCATTAAATGAAGTTAGCTCTTTTGACTTATTCTGATTTAATAGTTTTTTAAACAACTCGTTTTGACCCGAACTTATTATGATCATTATTATCCATTTTGATCCGAATCTAATTTGGCATGTTACTCCATCCAATCCGACCCAGTTGTTTAGAATAACATAAAAATTAAGAATGCATCATTAATAAATTTGCCTTTTAAGTTTATACTACAATCTAAAACAACTGGTTTTGACCCAAACTCGTTATCTTAGGAATTTCCGTCCATGGGAATTCTTAATTTGCCATTTACTGTATATTATTTTCCTTCTAACCTCCAAATTTTAAATTTGATTTTGCAACATAGGTGCGTGTGTTTAATGTATGATAATTTACTAACAAAAGGAGCAATACTAGAACAATTTATGGGAGTATAAGTGACTCACCAATGGAGAATAGCAATTTATCATCTTCTACATCTAAAGTTTCAATTGCGAAGCAAAATTAGCAAATGATAAGAACAGTAGTTCAATTTTAATTTAAAATTCATTTGTAAATACAGTTAATTCAATATGTGCAGATACCAAACAAAAATGTTATTAACAGAAAAGGTCAAACTTTGGGCAAAATTAATGCAAAAGTATATAGAGAGGAAAGATTATGATTACCTCAAGATAAGAAACAATAACTTCTGCTTATGTTAGTCCAACCAGTGATTCCAATTTGTCGATTCTAAACACTTCAAAAACACCAAGAACTTGATAACATTGTAGACACGAAACATGTTAAATTGAGGGAAGATATATATTCAAATAAGATAATTTGAAAATGGTGTGATTCGCAAACAGTGAGTTAGAGAGAAAAGAATGAAAATTAGGTTTATGAAACATATACAGGTCCATAATTGGTTATCTAGGAGAAAACGTATTCAATTAAATGATTATTATGATTTTAATTTTGAATTATTTATTAGTAACAAATTCTATGAGGGCTTATTATTTTTGGAATATAGTAAAATCAACTAATAGGAATGAGCCAAAAAGAATGTCTTTAATATTATTTATTATATAGATTAAATGATTGTTATTATTTTAATTTTAAATTATTTTATTAGTAACAAATTCTTTGAGGGCTTATTATTTTTGAAATATAGTAAAATCAACTAATAAGAATAAATAAAAATGAATTTGTTTAATAGTGTATATAACTATAAATTAACAATCAAAAAAATATAAAATGAGATAGTTTCTAAATTCCATAAATATATATTGAAGGCTTGTTGTGATAAGTAAATAAACTTATGAATTATTAACAAAATTAAGTCCGTAATTAATTAGGGAAGTTTTCAGTGTATATAAAGAAACTTTCAGAATAAAAAATTATATAAATTAAGTCATAATCTGATTTCAAATTTTATACTAATCATTTCAAAAATCTTAAATATATATAAACGAAACCTTTAGAAGTTCTCTACTTAATTCCTATATTTTCTTAAACTACCATATTGCTTTATTTATAAATGGAGGCTTCTCATGCATTTGATCCGAATACACGGGTATGGATCTTACCAAACCCAGATAGCCCTTAAACGCGTTATAACATCCCATTAAATTAAAAATTAATCTCACCAATTATTTGATGTGAAAATACTATAAAATATGGATATACTAAAAATTAATATTTGATTTTTTTTAAAAAGATATTATTTATAATTAAAAACAATTTTATAATAAAAAAAATAAACATGTTATGGGTCACACCAAACCTAGATAACTTTTAAAACGGGTTATAACATTTATTTGTAAAAACCTTTCATAATCAAACCCTAAGTATATTATTAATTTTTTTACAATAAATAAAATTGAAATCTAAAAAATATATCAATATTATAAACGAATAACGTAAACAACCCCACAATACGGGGGGATAAAAACTAGTATAATATAAGATAATTATAATTCGAAAATTAAAGCATATTTAAAAAAAAAGAAAAGAAAAGAAAGGAGAACTACAGAATTTTCGTATAGGTATAAGAATAATAATAATAATAATTTAACATTTAAACCATAATTTATTTAAAGAAAATGACTTATAAATAAAATGTAGCAATACGAAACTGATTTCATTGTATTTTAATTTAAACATTGTAGTTAGGTATTTATAATTATGTTATTACTTAAAATAAGATACACTTACATTTTACATTTTAATGTTACTTATTTATTTTGTGTCAAAAAGAATAGACGGAAAAATCATAGAATAGCTTAGAATTTGTCATGTAACAAATTTTTTTTCTTTTATTCATTAAAGTAGAGATGTAAATATGTAATAGCACCAGTCCTATCCTATACAGTCGATAACGTTGATATATCATTGATGTATCGGTTATCGATCCCTTGACGATATATAAATCAAAATATTAGTTCAGAATATCGGTACCAATAATATCAATGATATTGACCAATATTTGACCGATATTGGACTAATATTTGACTGATATATCACTAATATTCCCGATATCAATGTTCTAAGTCTTAATTATTAACTTTTAGTGTTCAATGTTATTGTTTTAAGTATTAATCAATTCTTACTTGCTATGATTGTTATTGTTTTGCAGTTTGTAAAAGGTTAATTTGTTAATAGTAGGAGACTATACTGAATTATTAGTGTTAAATTGCCATATATATGAAGTTTATATGATATTAAAATCACCGATATACCACCGATATCTCACTGCGATAACCGATATCTCATATATCAGTCCTTGACCGATCTCCGATATTTTTCTGCATTAACTGCTTAGAGTACCACAACCGGTATATAACATAACTATAAATACCAGTTTTATACAATGAAAACCTAAAGGCCAAAACTCCGAGGGATGTTATGAGAATTTAACTTATTTTTTTAATTGGTTTTCATTAATCCAGCTATTATGATTTGGTCCCTATCGGTCCCAACTTTTATCATATTTGTTTCCAACGATCTGCGAGTAACAGAATTCTAACGCCGTTAGTTGTAGGTCGCCGGAAAACTCACATTTTTCCCGAATGATTAAAGTTTTCATCCCAAACATCTTTGTAACCTTAGATCGGACATTTAGGAACCGTTTTTCTAGTAAAAACACCAATTATTAAGGTTGCCGGAACCATAGAACCGTCGCCGAAACCCTAGAACAATCGTCGAATCGGTTGGTGGTGCTCAAGTGGTGGTGGTTGGTTGGTGGTGAGTTAGTTGGTGGTGATAGTGTTCAAGTTGAGTATTCTGAAAAAAATGTGAGTTTTCTGGCCAAAAACATTTATCCGGCACCTGCAACTAACGACGTTAGGAATCTGTTAGTCGCGAACCGTTGGGTACAAATTTGATAAAAGATGGGATTGTCATTAGTCAATTCGTTAATTGGGACCGACAACGACCAAAAAATAATAATTGAGATTAATAAAACTAGTAAAAAAAATTTTCAACGTTTCTCGTTAGTGTTCATGAGGGTTTTAATGTTAACTTCGTATAATTTGCCTTATCAGATATAGGATTATCAACCATTTCTTTATCTCAAACCGAATATGAACTTCATACTCATTAATAAGCAAGTGGAGTTTATATATGTTTTTCTAAATGCATTGGCTTGTAATTTATGTAATCTTAAACATACATATTGAAACATATAAAATATTAAATTCTAGAATATATGAAGCATATATATGGACTTCTATTTATATTGGTCCACGATCAGTGCTGTGTTTCTAATATTATATTGTAATTAATTAATCGTGTGTTAAGCTAATTTCATCAGATATTCTAGCGTGTTAGATTATTTGCATCTTAACGGGTTTTCACAATTTCTTGTTTCACAAGTTCGTATATTTTAAATATCAATTTGTGTTATTTTTAATTCCAATGGCAAAAACAGAGTGCTAAACAAGCAAGAATTGAGGTTTTTCACTTTTATCTTTTATCACCCAACACAATTTCCAATGTCTAACACCCAGCACTATTTGCACATAAAGGTGTATTTTATGTCATAAATTTCCTTCGGATCCAACAATAATACCTCAAAGATTTAAATAAAATTGTTCCTTAATTATCCCAAGAAAATCTAGAAATAAGCACCATATGAGAAACAAAAACCTAGCTTATAAAAATATATATGATATAACTAAATAAACTAGATCAATAGATTCTTTAAGATTAAGTGAATCTTTAGGGGAATCTAGAGTTTAGTTCTATGCTTTTGAGCTTTTATTCTTTTCATAAGAAATGAAACTTCTTTAACATAATACTTATAGTATCTTTGGGATTCGGGTTCGGCCCGAGCACAAACTGAAATAGGTCAAGTTCGCCAAAGAGGGAGGCATACCCACAGTTGTGCGCCCTGGTGGAGCGGACATTTTAAGAATGCCATCTAGATGGAGTTACACATGACACCACTGTTAATACCAGAGATGGGCAGGAATAAGCACTAAAAGGGTAACACCACCTTTACAGCAGGTACACGCAAGACCACTGTGACAGCCACACAAAGGAGACGTTAGTACTTAATAGTGGGTCCCACGCAAAAGGCCCCATAATCTCCACTATAACGGCTGCAGAAGGGACAAACCGGATATACCCACGACATATGGCCCAATAAACATTGCATACCTTTGACTATTAACAGAAGATTCCACCAAACGTTAAAAAGATTCCGATATCACTCTCTCAAGTCTCTTCTTATTACTTACAACTTACCATACTGATTCTCACACTAGATGATAATTACAAAAAACCCCGTTCCGGTAACAAGGCTAATGGCGTTGTTAGTTTTGCAAACCACAACACATTCGTACCCGGATTCAAGATTCTCGGTTCATCACTCCCTGTGAAAATACCATTCAGACCCGTCAAACTTGAGTTTCTTCATAAGCCGTCATAACTCACAACAAATTTAAGAAAGTAAACTGTTAATTAAAAAGAAAACCTAACATTGCTATTAATAATAGTTTGTGGTAGGATCTGTATTAACATTAATTCTTTGATGAAGATTAAGAATTTGATTAATCATCTTAAAACACCTCAATAACATTAAGGCTGTTCATTACGGGCTATATGTCTGCGGGGGGGGGGGGGGGGGGGGGGGGCTAGGGGGCGCATTAGGGGAAACAATGCCGAGGGGCTGTAAAGGGTGGGCGGCAAAGGGGAGGCGGTGTTGTAAAGACCATGCGACTTTGAGGGATGGGGGTGGGGGGCTATCCAACTTCTTTCTCTCTCTCTCATATATATATGTATGTATATAACGGGGGTAACAAAGGCGCAACAAACCCAAACGGCATGCTATGGAGAGGATCAATAAACCTACGTGACTATGACGTAATGGTGATATGACACTATGAAAGGGCTTTAAAGTCTCTCCATAATGAACTACCTCATCGCATAATATTACTCATAGCTATTCGATACACTGTCATTAACTCATCAATATCACATTTAGAAAAGTCTCAAAAACTAAATTTAAAAGGCACTTCAGTATACTTTATTAAGGTTGAAGTTTGACACTCCTTATGATAACCAATATATTAATTAAGTTTATCTATTATTTAGTTTTTCCTATTATACTTTATTTACTCTCTTATTTTGATATCTTTCTTTTTCTATAAATGGTAATAATTGTTTGAGAAAAAAGAATAAGAAAATTGTTTCGACTTTGGTTTTTCTTTCTCTTATATTTTTGGAGCCTAACCCACTCTATGGGTCTATCAGAAGATTAGCCATCTTGAATAGGTCTCTATCAATCTGGAGCTTTCATCAATCATCCTCATGATTCCTTCGTCGCGTGAAGACCTGATCATGGTTGTAATCGACAAAATTGATCAGTTATTGATCCACGAAGAAACAATCACTGCCCAACAAGCCGCCCTAGACAAGTTCCACTTTGACTTAATCATTACACCATGAATCAAATCACCACTAACTTTACCGCCGCCCTCGTCAAAATTTCCGCCACCTCTTCGACGATAACCAACCAAAAACTAACCCATACACCCCAAATCCAGGCACCACCACCAACATGTGCATCATCCACCAAAAACTCCAACTTCGCTACCCTTATACCTTCCTCACCAACTGTGTCACCACCTCCATAACACTATCGACCAGATTTTTTTAACCAATTCCAAAGAGCCAAATTCAACTCCTACCCACATACCACTACATTTAGTACCTCCCTTCCCACCGCACCCTACTTTCTGTCACACTCCAACCTATAACGGAATATGTTGGGGTGCGACATAATTGTATCATAGTTCAAAAGACACTAAGTAAAATACATGTGTCAATGTTTAAATTATTTATTTCATATAATTCAAGTACGCAAAGCACAAATATTGTCTCAAAAGGAATATACATTACAATTAAATAAAATCAAAATTTGTCTTTACTAATCATGCAACCTAAAGTGCAGTTTACACTTTAACTTCTTTCTTCATCCTAAAAAGCTACATGCGTCATGCGTGAAAATATATAGTTTGTTAACATAAAGTTGAGCAAGTAACTACAGTTTTTGAATATATATAATATTGAAAAGACAATTCCTTGCGATAAATATGAACTACTACAACTAGCATAACAATAATATAAAAGTTATCTTTTCACTCGAATCCTATGGATAGCGAGCTACTCCGATGGCGTATGATCATACTAATGAGGATGAGGATGAGATACCAACAACCATAACTCAAAATAAACATATAATCACATTGCAAGTATCAACGAATTGAATAATTACACATTAACACAAATAATATAATTGTAGTGTAAAATGGTAGTCTAATTGATTTGTGAAAGCATAATGCCCCAAAATATAAACAGTAAAAAGGGTATGTGAATTACTTACCTTATCGAGTGGGTGAATGAAGATGAAAGTTATTATAAGAGTTAAGATAAACGGTCAAGCTCCCTGATATACGCCAACAAAAGGTCCTATTCTTAGCGATAGTATAATTAATAATCGAAGAACTAAAACGACAAATAAGGATTTGAGATTTGGTGAGTTATTGCGGCTGATAATTGGTTTGAATGATTTTGAAGTCTTTTAGGGTTTAAATTTCATTATTATATTTGATATTCATTATTTATTATTATTATTATTAAACGATAATCCCAAATATTTTATCTAATTTATATTTTTCAAGTAAAAAAATGATAGAAATCATTATTAGTTAATTATATATAATATCTATATACACATTTAATGAAAAGCATAATTGTTAACACACACACACACACACACACACATATATATATATATATATATATATATATTGATGGGAAAAATTATGATTATTATCATTGTTGTTGGATAAATAAAATAAGTAGCATTATATAACATTTATCTATATGCATATTTTGATGGAGAAATATTGTGTATCATATCTATCTATATATGCATATTTATTAAAATATTAAATATTAATTATTGATTATATAATACAAATATATATACACATTAACGAAGTTCAAAAGGAATTTATTTTGAACCACTTAAGATAGTTCGGTTCATCTTAATATATGACGAAAATATATATGTTTATTGGTATTCCAGTTATATAACAATGCATATTATATATATATATATATATATATATATATATATATATATATATAGCAAGGTTATAATAAGAAGTGATTATTTTACAAAAAGTGTAAGAAGTTATATGGACCGTTAGATACATAGGGTAGGATCGGGAAAAAAATGAAATATTTCAATTATAGAATATGTATGTATGTACTCACATCACATATACAGTTACGTACTCACTCACATATTTGAATTAGTTCTGCAATTTAGGTTTTGCTAATCATACTTGATTTGAAAATTCAGCTTTAAACAACGTTACCGGCGGTTAGTCAAAATATTACGTCAAGTTATGGAAGTGATAACGGAGTTTACGTTCCAGTTATTGAAGGCTATGTTTATGAAGACAACTCAGAAGATAACGGTGACGATGATGGTGAAGGTGATTCTTCGATTTCCGATTGCGATAGTGTAACGTCAGGAAGCCGGATTGTGGAAGTCGAACAAATGTCATCGTTTCGGTTAATCGGAATGGTGAAAGTGGACACAAGTGATAAGTTGCATGAGTTATCTGAGAAAACGTTAATACAACGAGCCAAGACCTAGCTGCAAATCGATACGTTAAGATCTTGTTCATACGTTAAACATCAATACATTACATGGATGATAAATTACAGAGAAAATCCGGCAACATAACGTTACAGGGGATAAATATGGTACAGATCTCTATGCAACTCAACTATGGAAGGCCTATTTATAGGCATGACTCATTCTTTATACTGTATTAACGAATGAGGTATCTCATTCGTTAACTGGACTAACAAATGAGTCCTTTCCATAGCCCATTCGCTAAACACACTTAGCGAATGGATATACTTTAACGAACCAGCCTCCATTTGTTACATTGTAGTAACAAATGGGCTCCTAACTTAACGAATAGCCCTAGTCTTTAACAAATGAGGCCTCATTCGCTAAACATGCTTAGAAAATGAGCCTTAATACATTAAGTGTAAAGACTAAACTATCCCTATCCTATTCGAACAGCTGCGGACACCAAATCCGTGCACTTACAGACTCCCCCTTGTCTGTAGCTGTCGAATGCTTTCCAATACTTTAGCATCCAATACTGTACTCTTTAATACTTTAGCGTCAAATACTTTAGTGACTAACACATTAAAGTTGAATACTTTAACTGTGAATACTTTAACTGCATATCATCAGCCGTAATACCAATCTCCCCCTTGGCTGATGATTCTCGGGCTTGTGCTAATAGAAAAAATATAACTCTTTGTAGGCAAAGCAACAACTTGTAGCTACTCGTATAAGATCTCCCCCTCAAATAAGCATCTCCAGGTGATCATTCCGATCATCCAACTGGCATATGATATGGTTCAATCTCACGAATCAATCAGCAACAAGTCATCAGCTATCTGTCGCACTGGTAAAGTAAAAATGTCTTTACGTTTAACCTCGTCACACATCTTCATGAACAACCCGATCATTCCACATCTTTCACGTCGGTCTTCACTCTCTCGATAACGTCTATCCCAAAACATCACTCTTTGAAGCTCTTCGGCAACCAATACACTTGGATGCACTACTGTTTTGGGCATATGATTCAGAGTTCCAACCGTCGTTAATCAATCCCCAATGATCAGATTCTTCAATCCAATAACAAGACCCATATAGTCCTCAATCAAATCAACCCATTCAAGAATTGTCCCCTTCAACAGAAGCAATCCGCCGAATACTTTAGCCAACATTGTCAGGATCAAAGTCCCTCAGAAAGAAGTATACGGACAGGCACTCGTATCCCACATAGTCAGGTTTCAATCTTGAACAAATCAATCCACGATCGAAGAACAAACACAGTCTTGAAATCAGTCAAACATAGCTTTGCAGTCACGAATTACCACCAGAATTGCAGTAATTTTTCAAGAAACAATTGCGAAGGTAGGAAGATATCAATCGAATAAACTCCTTGAAAGTTTTTTCTCCCCCTTTTCTTTAAAAATTAGGAAAGGTCTTGAGCAATTCTACGTAAATCTTCAATAAACGTCTCGTTAACTTAACCGGTTACTCCACCTCGGCCCCTCGATATGCGTGAAAAGTCGACCGGAAAATATATCACCAAATTTTGTGAGAAGAGTATCCAGCATATTCGGAATATCCCCGGAAAATTTCGATTAAGAAAATTTTCAGAAAATACTCTTTTTTTTAAATCCTCATACGTTATCCTGTTCACATTTGTTTGAACAGTATACAACGAATGGCATGTTGTCCACATTCGTTACCCATGAACGAATGAATCACATTCGTTATAAATAACCAAGCCTTCCACATTCGTTAAATCTTGAACGAATAGGAAACATTCATTACCACACATTCGTTATGAAACTGACGGATGTTAGAAAAAAATAATGAATGAGTACTTTTAACGAATGAATCCATGACGAATAAGCACATTTAACGAATGAAGTTCACATTCGTTAAACCCTTTACCGAATGAGCTCATTCGTTAAAATTCCATTAACGAATGAGTTTAAATTTAACGAATGAGCCGTTAGCGGTTACTGTAGCCGTAAAACCGATTTTCACCGGAAAAAAATAGCTACAGTCGCCGAAATCTTCAAATCTTCAAGCTCATGCATGGCAGATTCATCCAAACATCATAATTAACATCCCGAATCAACACGAATACTTGGATTTTGATCAGGAACCCGAATATAGCATCAGATTAATCAATAACACACTAATTCTTTATGAATTCGAATCTGTAACTTGAAAGCTTCAAACAAGGCGTTAATGGCAGATTCCAATCCAACTACCAATTATATATCAAAATACATTACTTAGCTTCGGATTTACATTCTAAATGCAAATTCATCATCAATTCCATCAATCAATCCATGAATCAAGTCCAAATCCGATAAAAATATACGTTAAGCAACCTCCTGCTTTGATACCAATTGAGAAAACGTTAATACAATGAGCCAAGACCTAGTCGCAAATCGATACGTTAAAATCATGTTCCACGTTAAACATCAATACATTACATGGAGGATAAGTTACAGAGAAAATCCGGCAGCATAACGTTACAGGGGATAAATATGGCACAGATCTCTATGTAACTCTACTATGGAAGGCCTATTTATAGGCATAACTCATTCGTTATACTGTATTAACGAATGAGGCATCTCATTCGTTAAATGGACTAACGAATGAGTCCTTTCCATAGCCCATTCGCTAAACACACTTAGTGAATGGATATATTTTAACGAACCAGCCTCCATTCGTTACACTGTAGTAACGAATGGGCTCCTAACTTAATGAATAGCCCTAGTCTTTAACGAATGAGGCCTCATTCGCTAAACATGCTTAGCGAATTAGCCTTTATACATTAAGTGTAAAAACTAAACTACCCCTATCCTATTCAAACAGCTGCGGACACCAAATCTGTGCACTTACATTATCGGGAAGAAGTTTGTGGTGGTGCGGCGGAGGACCAGTGGCCTTTAGCGTGGTGATGGCGGGCTCCGGTGCACGGGTGAACAGAATGATTAATTGTTTGTTTGCCAATAAGTTTGAATAAGGATGTTGTTATGTGGAATGCGATGATAAACGGGTATGTGATGTTGGGGAAAGTGGAGGGTGCACACCAAATGTTTGATGAAATGCCGAAGAGGAATAACATGTCGTGGAGTGTTTAAAGTTGATGTATTAGTATGATGTTTATTGTGTTTTTGTTCTTCATGTTCAACATAGTGTGTCGCACGCCAACTGTTTGATGAAATGCTAAAGAGGAATAACGTGTCGTGGAGTATTTAAAGTTGATGCATTAGTATGATGTTTATTGTGTTTTTGTTCAACATTGTGTGTTATTGTTCTTGCTGTTCTTGGTCTTGTGTTTAAAAATTATAACACACTGGATGAATATGCCCATGGAGTGTTATAAAACAAGTATCAAAATAAACACACCGCCTAAAAAACACACTTTTCATCTAGACCATCAGATCATCAAATCTAACGCACCAGATTACTTCCTACACTTTTTAGACACACTCCACTTCTTATTATAACTCCACCCTATATATATATATATATCTGTGTGTGTGTGTTTGTTTGTTATTGTCGGAAAAAGTTTAAAGATCCGGAGAATAATAGCTTGTAGTTCGGTTTTAATAAAATAAGGTTAACTGGTCATTATATTATTATAAAAAGGTTTAAAAAAGAAAACAAAATAAAAAAAATAGCAAAACCGGGCCTGGAGGGACTCGAACCCACGTCTCCAGGTCGGTTCCGAGTTTTAAGAAGTTTGCACTTGCCATCCAGGAAGGTGTCCAAATAGTTTAAGATACCAAAATAAGTTATATATATAGCCAGGTTTAGTTGAACATCCCTAACAAAAACCCTAAAATTTCCAATCAGTAGATTCGTTCATTATTCCTTTAAATTAATTTAAGGTTAATGTTACTGGGTTAACAACGAATCATAAACACTATTTAATTACCAGAAATGATCATGGATAGGGAGTAACAGA
>NW_027503670.1:0-32109 GCF_021521415.1 Bidens hawaiensis
CTTAAACATTGTAGGGACCGCGGTTTCTTCGTTTTGACGAACCACTGAGCAAAGCCTTCCTTCACCTAGGCTGCTCTTCCCATTCAGTCTCATACTGATACTGTCTCATTACCATATCTGCTCTCTCCACACCTGGAATGTCATGCTCCACATTCTCTTCAACAGCTTCTTCAATCACAATCTGAGCACCAATCTTTTCAATCTCTTCGACTGGCAATACATCATCTCAACAAACACATCATCCTAAACATTATCATCTAATTCTTTCAAAGCATCATCACATCATCTCCCATTTCTTCTCATCAACCATCACCACTTCATCACCACCAGAACTGCAGCCGCACCTGCAGACTCACCCTGAGCGTGGAAGTCCAAGAGCTTGAGTAGTTCTTGGCAACTCACACCTGCACCTTTCGATGCATTGGGATCATCGTCTCTATCATTTCTCTTCTTTTCCTTAACTCGTCGCTTTACAGCCTGTCTCCCCCTGAGATGCCAATAACT
This sequence comes from Bidens hawaiensis, assembly GCF_021521415.1. Taxonomy (NCBI): domain Eukaryota; kingdom Viridiplantae; phylum Streptophyta; class Magnoliopsida; order Asterales; family Asteraceae; genus Bidens; species Bidens hawaiensis. The sequence goes on from NW_027503670.1 coordinate 505, forward strand.
CCTTCATAGCATCTATAATTCTCCCATGTTCAACCAGGAGGGACGACTGTAGTTGATTTTCTGCTACTAGGCGTTGAATAGCCTGGGTCTGGACAAGATTCACCCTTGATTGTTCTGCCACGACCCGCTCAAGTGCAGCTATTCTCTCCGAGTCTGAGAGGGTTGCATTGAAAATCAAACCTCTGTGAGATGTGTCTTGAGTATACTCAACAGGGATTTCGAATGAAACCGGGACATCAGAAGCAGCTGTGGACGTAACCGCAGGTGGTATCGTGACCGACAACCCCTGCAGTTGCAACGACTGTGGACTCTACAAATTGTGCACAACCTCCGACGGAGTAAGCGTTGGAGGCGGGCAACGATACGATATCTGGAGTCGTCAGCTGGAGTGTGATAGACGGGAGGCCAACAGATGATGTTGTAGCCACCCACGGGTACATCGGTGGCGCTTAAACTTGTGACCTGTAGTGATGTAGGAACAATCGACATACCTGACAGTGGCGGCGGAGCGAACGTACAACTCTTGAAGTCTCTCCAGCTCCCATACTGCACCTGTCATTTCCGTCTTGAACGTCTAATCAACTTGTGAATATCCTCTTCTTCTTCTGACCTCACTATCATCAGCTGTCTCTTTCTCTTTCCAAACGTCCTCTCTTGAGTCACCAACATCCTTCTCGCCTCATCCATAACATCATCAAGATCTGAGTCAGCCACCGTCGTAGCTGCTCTAGTAATACGCACAGTCCGAGACACGTTCAACTGGGATCTGAACGTTCTCCTCTGGATCCACCCGATCCATATCGAAGAATCCTTGACCTCCGAATTCTGCATCAAGGTCCACTTCCTTCCCCGGTGACACAACTACTCTGCCGATATCTCTTACCCAATATTGAGGATTTTTGGCAGACGGTGGAATACGATTGCCGCGTTGAGCCCCCGGTTATGCGAGCAAACCGTCAACAATCAAGAAGTTCAGTTCTCTTCTGACAAATACGGGTGGCTTTACGTTTTGGAGAGGAGACTAGGGATGACCCTACAGAGTTTGTTGCTCGTTCCGCGATGGAGCATTTTCTACGAATGGGCTATTCTGGTCCATTGGGCGATTACACAACGGAGGACGGGTTTCCTACTTGATCAGTGGCGCTTCCTCATGCACGTAATGATTGTCTGCATGTCTGGGAGGAAGGCGGGCCACTGATGGTATGGGTGCGACCATGGCAGTCAGCAATGACTGCTCTGACTTATAACAAACTTATAGCTTTAGTCAGATGGTCTTTTACGAGATCGATAGACGAAGGAGGCGATGGCCCGTGAGAGGTTCATCATGTATCCAAGATTCATTCAGATGATCTTGAATCATGTGCTCCCACGTTGCCTCAACGACGTCCAATACGATACGTGGAGAGTGTGAGCAACGTATCTTTCGCTCAATGCCGAACATCCAGTGCGAGGAGCAAGCCTGAACTGCGTCCAAGGCATACTCCACTCTTTGGATACTTAATAACCCGGGGTATGTGCCAGCTCGTGGGGATGAGTTCAGAGACCCGGCACCACAACAGGCAGGAGCATCTCAAGCTATACCTGTGCTCCTGTTGTGTCACCGGAGGAGGAAGTGGACCTTGATGCAGAATTCGGAGGTCAAGGATTCTTCGATATGGATCGGGTGGATCAGAGGAGACGTTCAGATCCAGTTGAACGTGTCTCGACTGTGCGTATTACTAGAGCAGCTACGACGGTGGCTGACTCAGATCTTGATGATGTTATGGATGAGGCGAGAAGGATGTTGGTGACTCAAGAGAGGACGTTTGGAAAGAGAAAGAGGACAGCTGATGATAGTGAGTCAGAAGAAGAAGAGGATATTCACAAGTTGATTAGACGTTCAAGACGGGAAAGGACAGGTGCAGGTATGGGAGCTGGAGAGACTTCAAGAGTTGTACGTTTCGCTCCGCCCGCACTGTCAGGTATGTCGATTGTTCCTACATCACTACAGGTCACAAGTTTAAGCGCCACCGATGTACCCGTGGTGGCTACAACATCATATGTTGGCCTCCCGTCTATCACACTCCAGCTGACGACTCCAGATATCGTATCGTTGCCGCCTCCAACGCTTACTCCGTCGGAGGTTGTTGCACAATTTGTAGAGTCCACAGTCGTTGCAACTGCAGGGTTGTCGGTCACGATACCACCTGCGGTTACGTCCACAGCTGCTTCTGATGTCCCGGTTTCATTCGAAATCCCTGCTGAGTATACTCAAGACACATCTCACATGAGGTTTGATTTCAATGCAACCCTCTCAGACTCGGAGAGAATAGCTGCACTTGAGCGGGTCGTGGCAGAACAATCAAGGGTGAATCTTGTCCAGACCCAGGCTATTCAACGCCTAGTAGCAGAAAATCAACTACAGTCGTCCCTCCTGGTTGAACATGGGAGAATTATAGATGCTATGAAGGAGTTATTGGCATCTCAGGGGGAGACAGGCTGTAAAGGCGACGAGTTAAGGACAAAGAAGAGAAATGATAGAGACGATGATCCCAATGCATCGAAAGGTGCAGGTGGTGAGTTGCCAAGAACTACTCAAGCTCTTGGGACTTCCACGGCTCAGGGGGAGTCTGCAGGTGCGGCTGGCAGTTCTGGTGGTGATGAAGTGGTGATGGTTGATGATGAAGAAATGGGAGATGATGTGATTGACGCTTTGAAAGAATTAGATGATGATATGTTTAGTGATGATGTGTTGTTTGATGATGATGTATTGCCAGTCGAAGAGATTGAAAAGATTGGTGCTCAGATTGTGATTGAAGAAGCTGTTGAAGAGAATGTGGAGCATGACATTCCAGGTGTGGAGAGAGCAGATATGGGTAATGAGACAGTAATCGATGAGACTGAATGGGAAGAGCAGCCTAGGTGGAAGGAAGGCTATGCTCAGTGGTTCGTCAAAACGAAGAAACCGGCGATCCCTATAATGTTTAAGAAGAGTTACAATATTAAAGGCTATGCTGAAGCGAAGAAAGGGATTATTTGCTGGATCTATGATGAGCAGTTGAAGCTCTTTGTGATTAAACGGTATGACGGCGTTCAGTATTTTAAAAGAATGTTAAGGTCGTTGAATACACTGCCGGAATGTGAAGTGAAAGACTTAGCCAGATTGGGGTTAATCAATCGGAGTGACGATAATATGGCTAGAGTTATTTGGAAAATTGTATGGAGAGAGAGTATAAAGAGAAGAAGTTTGAGCTGTTGAAACCGCAGAAGGGAAAACTTGTTGAAGACAAGGATAGAGGTTTGAGAGCTGATGGAAAACCTTGGATGGTCATGAAGTATAAACCGATCCGGTGTTTGAAAGAAGTACCGATGAAGCTTATGCCCAAGGATGTGCTTAAAGACCTAAAGTGGTGGTTTGTGGATTGTGAGACAGCAGAGGCAGTGATGGAAGACGAGGATGAACAAGAGCTCCTAAGAGTTTACGATCCGATGCATTTGGTAAACTTATCGCAAGCTGATCTGCAGGTGCTCAATGAGAAGAAAATCTTTTATATTCCTGCTTTGAAGGACGAAGCGAGGAAGTATCAAAGAGTTGTGTCAGTTTGTGTTAGAGAAGGAGTGCATGCGTGAAGATACAAGGTTGAAGATTACAAGACAAGTGCTTAAAGATCAAGATATGAAGCTACTGCCAAGGGGGAGTCTGTTGGTGCATAATGTCAGTAGTTCATAGTCTAGTGTCTGTAATCGAGTCTGTAATGTTTAATTATGTTTTGTATGTTTAAGCGAAGTTACTGACAAGTTCGCTTAACAGGCGAACTTGTTAGTCAAGCGAAGTTATGATAATCACTTTCCTCCTTCGCTCAGAACCTCCTTCGCGAACTTGTCTAGGGTACTCTCAATGATAGTCTAGGGTACTCTCAATGATAATCATAGTCTAGGGTACAGAGAGTTATGATTAACAAGTTCGCCTAGACTAGGGTACCCTAGACTAGGGTACTCTCAATGATAATCACTTTCCTCCTTCGCCTGTTAAGCGAACTTGTCTAGAGTACCCTAGACTAGGGTACAGAGAGTTATGATTAACAAGTTCGCCTGTTAAGCGAACTTGTCAGTAACTTCGCTTAAACATACAAAACATAATTAAACATTACAGACTCGATTACAGACACTAGACTATGAACTACTGACATTATGCACCAACAGTGTTTGACCTCAACATTACAGTTCTTATTATATAAAGAATCTAGCGACTTCAGTCTTCGATCCCAAACATGCAAACTGATTGTGAGGGAATGTCTCAAACGATTAAGTTCAAAAATATCGATTTCAGTCTCACATTCTTCAGCACATGAATTAAGCAGACCCTATATCAAGAATCAAAAGACGAGCGGTAATTAATAAACAAAAAACAAGAAAAAAAACAAATCTTTTTTACTTTTTCAAGATCGGTTTTACTTACCATGTATACATCTCTTTCTTTGACTAAATCTTTTTTCAACTCCTCGATTTGTTTACTTAACTCACTTGTATCATCTTTACCAATACCAGAAATACCGTTCTGTCCAGTCTCGTGTAATAAATCAGATATCTCATTGTACAACACTTTTGTCTTGCTCAAAATCTCTACTACTTCTTTCTTTAACCAATCCTGTTGAACATGGCCACCGAACTGTAGTACGGATGGTGGCAAACTAACGGAAAGAATATCAATTGGAGAATACCGGAAAAACACAACCATATCACCCAAGCTGTATATGTCAAACGCAAGTTAAGTTAATCACATGCATAAAGTCATAAACACATGCATATGTACATATAATGTTAAAAGACGCTTTTACCCGTAGAAACGAAGGCAGTCTCTTTGCAGAGAATGACCGCAGCCCGCGATGCGATTAGCAGTTGCGTGATTTGAAAAACTAAGTTCCAAAAATTTCCCGAAAGAAAGACCCCATGCAGCATTAGACATAACCACCCCAGGGGTTGCGGGTGGGACCCCGTTTACAGGTGGACATCTGAGACACCTGTGCCACATCCATATCTTTCCATCTTTCTCCCCGGGTAGGTTCAGGGATGGAAGCCGTTTAACATTAATTGTTAAGTTCCCCTGTGGGTGAGTATAGCATATCACATGGGCTTCAGCTGGCTTGTTGCAAGATCGACATGATGATGTCTGAATGAAAAACCCGAATCAAATCCAACCGGAAAGTGATAGAACAATTAATATTATTATTAACAAAAGGATAAGGATATCATTAATATTAACTATACCTAATAATAATGATCATCTAGAAGGTCAAGGTTCAATCTCAAATTTTTTTGTTAATAAGTGCAGTTAAGGCAAAAAAAAATTGTATTATTTGTTACCTAATAAAAAATGGTAATCTTGAAGGGTAAAGGTTCGATTTTTTTTGTTAACAGACGTAGTTTAGGTAAAAAAAAAGGACAGAAAGAAAGAAAGAAAGAAACTGTCAAACTTTTACCTGATCGAAACGATAATCTTGAAGGGTAAAGGTTCAATCTTTTTGTTTATACATGCATGATACTCAAGATCTTGAAGGGTAAAGGTTCAACATTACATGCAATTGACACATATAACTTATATTTATTAATGTTACCTGATCAAAAAGATCATCTTGGAGGTACCTCCCGAGTGGTTTATCAAAGCATCCATAGAACTTTATACGCAGAAGTCTCGATCTTTCACATACGTTACCATTTAACACACATCGGTTAGAAAACGAAACTAAAATGCTCTGATTATTATTATCCGTTGCTGAATAATATTCATTTGAGTCGTCAGTTACTTCAGTTCTTTCGGTTGATTCACATGACGTTGTTGCTTCGAAGACAGCAGCGGTAGATACAACAGCTCCATTCATTGTCATATCATCAACAGCAACATCATGGTCATCAGGCTTGGGGAGGTCGGTGATTTCCGAGGGCGTTATCATCAATTTAGGTAAAGTAGCACCCTCGTCTGCCAGGAAAGATGTCTCTAGTGATAAATGATAAGCAGCAAAGACCGGCATACTGAACAACATGTTTGACTTTCTTTAGTTCTTCATGGCATGACCCTTTTAGCAAGACCTACAAAACCAAAAAAAAAAAAAAGATAATGGTCAAAATCAAGAAAAAGTGAATGTTACTATTGAATGGGTTGATTTGGGGTTAACTTTAATATTTGTGAAAACGGGTCGTTTGGAGAGTTAACAATTTTACCGTGCAACCTAACCGCCTGGGGCAACTATCGAAAAACATCAATGTCTTGGATGGTTTCTTGGTGAACTGAGTGGCGGCTTCATGGTGTTCGGTGAACTTTTCCAGTCGAAATAGCTCGCATTGGCCCAAACGCGTGGTGGTGATCTTATCCATAGATGGAGTTATAGAAGTGCCTGTACACCTGGCAATACGCTCCAGTAAAGGCCGTTTGACATTTGAAACCAATGAGATCTCTTTGGCTAAAAGATACTCTTGTGCATACGGAGATACACTCTTTTCTACCAGTAGCACGTTTGGACAACGCGCCCCTATTTTTGAAACAATCATCTTCAAATGATCAATTTCCTGTTTTAGCATTAAGTTCATTAACTAAAGTTACTTTCTTCAAACTTTGAAAAAATTTAACAATGAAATATTGTGATTTTCATGAAATACAGAGAATATAAGCAAAAATAACCTGCTGCAGTAGCGTCTCCATAGAAGCTAGCTGATTTTGAGCCCGTTGATACTCGAGGGCCCCGCCTAATATAAGCAATCTAGGGTTCTTGTACTGGGAAGTCATGCTTTTGTGTTTTATATTTTTCGTACAAACTACTCCTTTAACAAACATGCTGCATAGAACGATAGAAAGAAAAACAGAAGAAAAGTTTAATCGCCATGTCATATTTTTATTTGAAGAAGGAATCAAACTTCAAGAATATTATTTTGTCGGTAACTCGGTACCTTTCATTTGGGCTTCCCGAAGCTATACATTTAATCTTCACATAATCACCAGGATCCATGCTGCCACCTCTGCTAGTATCCGGTTTCACAAAGTTAGCAGCTTGCCATGCTAAAGACGTAATAACATCAAGCCAATCATCTGCCGCCACGTATGCAGATTGCAATAGTTGAGATACAAGAGCCCTAAAATGACCCTGAACTACATTTTCCAGAGGCTTTTTAAGCTCGAAACTTTTGTCGCTTTCTGAAAGAACACTCATAAGCGTATCACTAGATGAAAAAACATCACCCACGGGTCCCATTTCATCATCATCGTCAGCATACGAGAAGAAACCGGCTTCTTCATCGTGTAATGGCAGAGGATACCAAATAAGACCGTTGTTTTCAAAATCTAACGGCTCGTATGGGTCCCTAAATGTTGGTGAATCATCACTAGTGGTTCTATTATCAGGTTCTTGGGTCCCGCTTTGGTGGCTTTCTAAAACAGTCACCAACGGTTTGTGGTCAATACGACCATCGGTTATAGGCCTAGGAGTTCCCTGGTCATCGGGCTGTACAGAATAGCTAAGTCTAGTGGAAGTAAAGTGGGCCCTACATGGGCCGTCTGATGGGCTCGAACCAGCAGATGTTAAATTGTGAAATTCATGTCTAGTGTTGGCACTACCGGAATCAACGTCTGAGGTGTCAAGATTATACGGGCTGATGATGTTTTTCGAAGAATATTCTCCTTCGTCTTCGTCACTCCTGCCATCAAGCAGAATAACGTAATCAAATAATTAGTTGTTAATAAGTTGATCAACAAAAGTCAAAACCGGTTTATGATCGGTTTCTGTTCGTGTTGAAACCAGTTTCTTGACTGGTTTACGATCGGTTTCGGTTCAGATTTTGATCGGTTTTGGCCCGGTTTTGGTTCGGTTAACCGGTTTTGGTGGAGAAAATTACAAACCGGTTCCGAGCCTACGATTTCAATCGGTTCCAAACCGGTTTCTGCATAACCGCTTCCAACCGGTTCGGTTTCGGTTCGGTTAACCGGTTTATTTGCCCACCTCTATCTAAAGAAGTAGTTCAGGAGTTACATATGTTTTTCAATGACTTATAATATTCATGATTAATTACATAATACCATCAAACTGTTAATAGTTAGAAACTTAGAAACCATGATCCAATCATAATACACATAAAATAATTAAACAATAAAACAAATCAAAAAATATCAAAATCAACAAAAAAATAAAATTAACATAAAAATTTGAGCATCAAAAATTCAAAATCATTTGATTCAAATATACACACAAAAAAAAAGTACCTGCTCGTGGAGCAACAAACGGACACTGCTTCAAGAGATGATCCGTCAAATCTCTCACTCGAATAATCTGATGACGGTGAATCACAAGGATGTATCTTATGACTAAACTTGCCCCCAAACTTCTGCTTAACCTCAACCCCACCACAAAACTTGCACGATCCGACACCAAGCTTTATCATCAACAACAACAAACAAACCGTGTCCTCGCACACAGCTCTCGCAAAACAACCGGCTACACTTCCGACAACCGCAAGACTCCGAAACTCTCACTCCACATTCACAACATATAAGTTGACCAACATTATCCATGTTGACTTCACCAGACATAGAATTTGCATCACTTGTTCCCCAATAAATTAAAGTTACAAACTTTATCATCAGATATTAAAACTCACCCAATTCTTGTTATAATAATAATAATAATATCCTATATTATTAATTTCCTATGTCAATAAACTAAAAAAATAAATGATTTAAGGAACAAAAAAGTCTCCTTTAAATCATAAATATTATATACACACATACAACACAAATTATTATACAAAACCCTAAAGTACCAAACCCTAGATACCCGATTCCAGAATCTCATCAATATTTGAAGCTCTGAAACTCAAATTGAACATTAAATAGACAAGACCCACAAGTTAATTGCTTCAATTGACGTAAAGATTTGTGATTCGAACACGAAGAACTCACACTGAGCTTCAAATTCATCAAAATTGAAGTACGGAATCGAAAAATTGAGCAGATTGTAATGAAATTGATGAAGTGGAGTGTGAAATTAACCGATTAAAGAGGTTCAATTTCGTTCAAACAGAGGAAATTAGGTTTTTTTTTTTGCAATTGATATTAAGCTTCAATATAATCAAAATTGAAGAACTAAAACAATCAATTGAGCAGATTATGACAAGATTGAAGATGTGGGGTATGGATTCAACAGATTAAAGAGGTTTAATTTCATCAAAATCATCAAAACAGAGGAAATTGGGGGGGGGGGGGGGTTTGCAACTTCAAATTCATCAAAAGTGAAGTTCAGAATCAAACAATTGAGCAAATTAAAGCAGAATTGAAGAACTAGAGTACTAAATAAACTTATTAAAGAAGAAATTAGGGTTTGCAAGTCCATATGAAGTTGAAACTTTATGTGTTTGCTTTACCGAAAGTAGCGGTAGTGCTTTCATTTTCAGTACTCTGAAACTGTATTTAAAATTGTAGAGTCATTATATTATACACACACATAATAATAATAATAATAATAATAATAATAATAATATATTATTATTATGTAAAGGGTGACGAGAATGAGAAGTGTGAGAATTGTGGATACACCAAAAATCCCTAAAAAAATTCGAAAGAAAATAACGTAAGAATCATAACCAAATAAATATATAAATAATGAAAAAATTTAAAAACTAAAATATTTCCCTCGTCATTCCCATTCCAAAAAAAAAACGACGAAAAGACACGATGCCGAGAAAAAAAAGACACAATGCCGAAAATGAATAAACAACACAATGATAAACAAAAAAAAACAATAGATCGTAAAATATAGCACGACGCCGAACAAAATATGACAAAATGTTGAATATTATAATACAATATCAAGAAAAAAAAAGACACAATTAATGAGGAAAATAAACACAAAACACAAAGATAAACAAAAAGTCACAATGATCTTTTTCACTCAATATTGTATATTTTTCGAGTTTTTTAAATTTTTTTGAGAGCGAGGAAGACGACGAAACATTTTTTGTGTTTTTACATTTTTTGTTTTTGTATTAAAATTTAAGTTATGATTTTTTTTAATTAATTTTTCATTATTTTTTTATGATTTTTTTTGTGTAACAATTCTTTTCATTTTTGTCATCATTATTACTGTATTTAGTACACGCTAATTAGATTTATGTCTCTGTTTGGACTGTCTTAATCACTATCTAATCTAAGGAGAATCTTTGACAGGAGTTTCTAATGGCCCACCATTGTTTCACTTTTTGAATATTATTTTACTTAAAACCCCCTCAAGTGTTTGACAAGTTATTTATGTCACCATTTATCTCTAGATGAGTTACAGTTAAGGGTAGTAGAGGCGTTTCTGGGTATTCCTTTGCGGGTAGGCTTTGTCGAGCGGGTACACCATCGCCAGCTAAGCGGGTATTTGTTGAAACCATGTTAAGTGGGTTATAGTAACCGAGAAAAGACGAGGAGAGAGAGAGAGAATTGTGAAATGTGTTGGTGTCTGGAGAGGAAAGAGGTAGACAAATGGTTAGACAGGTAGGTGATAACACAGCTTATGATAATGCATGCTCGACGGGTACCTTCGGTTTGCAATGAGTTGTCTAAGGGGTGTTGGATGTTAGTCAAGTTTCTAAGAGGAACGCTTCGTCCCCCCCCCCCCCCTAATAGTTAAATAAAAGGGTTGCGCGTAAACAAGCAAGATAGAGCATAAGCTTAAGCCAGCGAGCCAGTATGAGCTTGCTAAGTGAAGCTAGGATCCCAAGCTTGAGCTTGAGATCGTTTAAGCTCAGCTTAATTCAAGTTTTCTGCAAGCATATCTCGAGTAGCTCGTGAGGCTTTTATTTAAACCTCTAACAGCATTTCTGGAATATGTAACATAATCCACGTTAACTTGGTGGTTTTGATAGTTGATTTGTGTCATTGAGTAATTGCTCGTAGATAGCTTGATGAAAAGATTATAATTTTTTTATTTTTAATGTAGTTTTCAGTATTTAAAAGTTATTGTGTATGAGTTTGACTAACAATATAATCTTGCCTGGTGGTTATGTATTTTTACCATATCGGTGAGGTTATATACCAGAGTGTTCGTAGCTGGTGGTATTGAAGTGTGTGTGTATGGTGATGTCGCTCCCTGAAAGATTACAGGGTTCTGAGTCCCATTATATAGATTTAGAAGTAAGATTAAATGGGTGTGCATTTATAGTTATAAAACAATTCAATGTGATGTTATATGAAATTAACTTCCTTTTTTTTTAATTCTTACCACTTTTAGAGGCTTTTCTAGGTGATTGATGAATTTGGTATAGGATCATAACAAGAATGATTTATGTATATTTGTGTGACCTCTTTTGAGTTTAACTATATGGGTACTATGTATGGAACTTTTTAAGGATTTACATGTTACAGCTTACAACATGTGATCATCAAAAGGTTTGTTGGGTATACCTAGAGGTCTTGAACAATTTTGTTCATTTACAATTTTTATACACAATATAATTTGTAGTTTATTCACCTTGGGACATTTAAGTAAGTTAATTTTCATGTAAAATTGTTGTACTTGTGTGATACAGTCTACAAGTTAATTTTCAACAAGTATGGTTTACGTCTATTCAAAAATAACTTCTAACACATTTCTTTATGGCTACTAGATGTATTTTGTAAACCGTTTTTGTCAATACAACTGACTTTTTAACTTATTACTAATTATGCGCAAATTCGTTTGTTTTTTTGAACCTCTTGATGCTTCAAACTCGGATTCATATGATATGCACTAATAACATTGAGTTGCAAATTACTTAAAACAACTCATTGAGTGACTAAATGTTTGTTTGTGCACTATGGTATATAAATGTTTAGGCCTTTAACTTAAATTATAAATACTTGAGGCCCTTAATTCTCAAAACAACCTTTAAGAGTACATGAGGCCCTACACAGAATTAAAGGTAATCTGGTTGTCCAGTCATTGACACGTAGCTTTGATTTGTTTGATTACCCCTCATTGATTTTATTGCTAAGGCTGAGGGGTGTGGGGCTTCAAGGGGGGCGCTAGAGCTCCTACGCTCGCGCCCCCAGGCGCTAACACCACACCACCGGGGCGCTAGCGGGGCGCGAGCACGAAAAATCATGTAGGCGTGAGTGGAATAGCGGCAGAAGAAGAGAGAGTAAAGTGGCACAGGGGAGTGTGCAAAGAGCCGTTGGACATATACAAAGAGCCGTTGGGCTCTTATTTAATTAAAAAAAAAACGTTTTTTCATCTATAAAATACCCCATTTCACTCATATCAATCACCACAACTTCAAAATAAAACCCAAAATCAACCCATCTTCCCAACTTTTTTTTAAAAAAATGGCTGGAAATTGGTACCAAAACCTAGATTCAGATTATATTGACGACGATTTATGGTCGTCACCGCACCAACCGATGTTTTATTCGGAGCCGCAAGAATCATCCGGCTTTCAACCATCCAACACACAACCGTCTCCTAACTTTGTTGTTCCGGAGACACAAGAATCACACGGTGAAGCTACGGAACCAAAAAGACGCGTCCACCGCAAAAAACAACTTGCAACGGACGGGTCGGGACCGGCTTCGACTCCGAGGACGAAACGGAAAACCACTTCGTGGTCATCGGATGAGAAGGAAGCCTTGTGTCGGGCTTGGATAGTCATTTCTGAGGATCGGCGTTGCGGTAATTGTTTTAACGTTTTTAAAAATGATTTTTAATAAAAAAGTTAAATGGAAATCTAATTTATTTATTCATTTTGCAGCCGACTACCAAAAGAGCAAGATTTTTCGGACAAAGGTTAGGGAGACGTTCTATACGCTCGTTGGGAGTACAGAGCGGAACGCCGATATGATTTCGGGTCGGTGGTCCGAAATCAGAAAATTTGTCGGCTTGTTTACTAATCTTTTCAACAGGAACAGCGGTCGTATGAGACCAAGTGGCAGTGATGATTTGGCGGTTTACAATTTCACGGTCGAAGAGTGGAAGCATGAGTGTTTGCGGAGGTATGGGACGGTGAAGACGTGGGACGATTTAAAGTTGTGGGAGAGGTTGAAAAGGTGTTCCAAGTGGGTTGAGCTGGTGGCGCCGGACGTTGATGCGGAAGTACGGCCGAAACGGACTAAAACTAGTTCGTCTGGAGCGTATAGCACTTCAATCGGGTCGGATTGCCGCGTTGGATTCGACCTAAACATTGCGGAGGAGGAAACGTCTTCACCGCCGAGGAGGCGGCCATTGGAAAGGGACGCCAAGGGGAAAAAAACCGGCTGAGGGGGAAGCCGTAAACATCGCCAATCTTGTTGAATCCCTCAATAAATTCAACAAAACCATGGAGGTGGTCTCTAATGACAAAAAGGAAAAAAGTCGAATGAGAGATTTGGACTTCCTTACTAAAGACTTCAGTAACCTAAATCCGGTCGATCAAATGCTAATGGAAAAGCAAAAGGAACGTATCCGAAAGAGGTTGATCGAAGAAGACCAAGCCGAAGAATAAGAATAATGTTTTTTTAGTACTTTAATTTTTATTTTATTTTTAGATATTAATGTGTTTTTTTTATTAATGTGTGTTTTTTTTTAATAATTTATGAGTTTTTTTAATATTATGTTTTTTGAATATATTTATAAAAAAATAAAAAAAAAATTCGCTGGAGCCCCTGCTGGAGCCCCTCCACACCAGGGCCTGGGGCTCCAACGGGGGCTCCAACACCCCCCTTATCCAGTTTCTTTCTCTGCCACACGTCATAATATTATTGGCTGGAGCCCCCACTAAAGTCCCCATTAGAGCCCCTCACACCCCTCAGCCTAATCGATTACTTTTTTTGAATTATAAAAAGTTTATTAACTAGAATATCGAGGGGGGGGGGTTATGGTTCGGTTTGCTCATTATTTGTTAGTCTCAACCATATTAACCAATTAGTTTTCGGTTGTTAGCTTGATTTTTCTGTTTGGTTCAATTAATAATAAAAATCAAACTTAGGTTAAAAAAATTTCTTTAAAAATACAAGAAATTGATACATAAATACATGAAATAAATGTATAAATATATAAGGTAGAGATATAAATATATGAAATTGAGGTAAAAATAATGAAATGATGGTATAAAACATGAAGTTGATGTATGAAAGCTAGAGTTATATGAAAATGATTGGTTCGTTCGGTATATCTCACCTTCACAATGTTTCTTGAAAGTATATAAAATCGAGTAAGCTTTTGTAGGAACTAGTCTCCGATCATTTTTATAAAAAAAAAATTGTTGTTAAAATAGGGTATTCTAATATTTTTTTAAATGAATTATTACTCATGAAGTTAAAATATTTATCATCGTTATTGATGCTAATAATATTAATGTATTCATAAAGTTAATTATTTAATTATTTTTGTTAAAATTAAATTGTATTACCTTTCTTATATATAATTATTTGTAAGGTATTATTATCTCACAGCTGATGATGAAATAATTTGATATACTTATTATATTATGCTACAGATGTTTGTTCCAAAGTTATAATAAATTTTTAATAGTTTGTATTTTTAGTTTGTTTGATTTAGGTTTAAGTAAAAAATGCATAATTTAGGTGTTTAGTTAATAAAATGTTGCACAAGTTGAAGTTAATATAGAAATTAATGAAGTTACGAAACCCGTAATTTATTTAATTTCTTTGAGAGAACGATGGTAAAAACGAATATTCTCGTGTGCACATGTATGCTTAAGCCTTAACAAACGAACCGACATTCATGTTGGCTATTAACCTTGGTAAGCACATGGTTGAGTATTTTGGTTTCTCAAAACAGGACCACGTTAGGTTTAAGTTTTGATCATGTTGAAGTTAGTTTACATAATTCAGTTGGATCAACCATAAAAGTGTTTCACTAGATCAAATCATCAACATTCATTATGAATAATATATCAATTTTAGAATTTAAACCTTTTACATTTTCAATCTTTTGATAGTTATTATCATTTTTTTTATTTTGTTCACTAATTTTAAAATGTGTTCACATTGACACATGTATTATGTTTTTATTTGCAACTCCTTTTATAATATAAAGTAATAAAGTATAATTGCATAAACTAATATAATTTTTAAGGATTGTACGGAATATTTAGGCTCCCATCAACTTGTTAATGATTTGTTGAGAAAATCCACTGAAATGCACATGGTGAACCTTTTTCTTTCTCCAACATAAGTGCATAACACTAGAATAAAACTCAATTTATTTTGTTTATTAATGGATTGTTTGATAGCTTTTAATGATTTTATAAATGACTAAATGAAATAGTGATCGTTTTGTATTATAATGACACATCTGAATCAATCAACAAACTTCTAATCATTAATCTTCAAAAGGACGTTGAAAGAAAATTTTATCACTTTGTCCTTTCACATGTGTTCATAATCACCTTTTGTTTGCCACTCACGCACCACATCGTCGACCCACAATCCACCGACACCTCCTCCACTATCGATCACCACCACATCGGCACACTCAGCAATGACTCAATACCTATTGGTTCAAAGTCTTTTAACTATTCAGACATTTTACTGATTCAGCGTTTACTGAGGCAAAGGTTGCCAAACGTTCCTAAGACATGTAGGAAACTTGTTACATTATATAAAAATGGTTTCATTTATTTTTATCATAAGTGAACTTTTATGATAGGTGAAAATAATGACTTGCTATGTGTGTTAACAGAATAATAATGTGTTTTACTGTTTTAATCAGGGAAACAATTAAAATCATTATAGAAGATATTTTTGGTGTTTGACAATACCTAGACAAGAAACATGACTAAGTCAATAATAAAATTATGAATTTGATAAATTGTAGAAGAATCTAAATACCGAAAGTTATTCAATTATTTTTATCAATCCATCAAAATTTGACATGATCTTTAATTCTTTGTTGTTATTTTATATGTTTCATGTAATAACTTATTAAAAAAAAATGAAAGTCATCTCCCTTTCTATGTTGATTAATCAAATAATACAACTTTTTATAGATTAAAAGAATAAATCCATGCCCACAACTAACCACAATAAAACATAAAAAATATAAATAAACTAAAAATAATAAAAAGACTACCAAAAACCAAATAGGATTGATCCTTATCTAAATCCAAGTCATCAAATGAGACTTTTAAATGGGGTTTCATTTATATACCAATGTTTTTATAGCATGAAAGGTCACAAGAAGTAATATATGTATAGGTTATGCTACATATATACAGACACTTGTGATGTATGATGTATGAAAATTGCAAAGGTGGGGAAGATATATTTTGATATTTCTTTTGATATTTCTTGAAACTTCTGTGTTGGGGTGTTCACGAATCGAGTCGAACCAAACACACGCCTGTTCATACTTGATTTGGTTTAAAACTGAGCCGAACCAAATAATTTGAATTTAAAGAAACGAGCGATGTGCTTATGCTTTGGTTTGGTTTGAAACCGAGCATATTGGTTCAGTTAGGTTTCGTACAATGTTTTCGATTTTAAATTTATAGAACTTCAAATTATCACTAATTCAAGACTTACAACTCCAAATTGTTAGACGTCAAACTCAAAAATGTGTAAAATTTAAAGTTAACAAGAAAACAAATATAAAGCGAGCGGACTGAATTTAAAACTGAACTTTGAAGTTAACACAAAAAAGAGAGTATAAAAAACTTAAAACAAAATTGTATACTCTTTTTAATATATAGATAAATATATATACATATATATATATACAAACAGTAAACTAAAAAAATCATTCAAGCAAAACAAACCTGACTGAACCAAGTGAGATTTTGCTCGAGTTTGCCTCGTTTTCAAATCCAACTGAGCCAATTGGCTTATTTCCAAATGAACGACAAGCAGTTTAGACGGCTCTACCATGTGCTCATTTGATTATCAATAACAAATAATAAAATTGATAATGCTAAAAGTTTAATATTAATTAGTAGTTTTTTTATTATATTGCACGAACTTGGTAGCTTCGGTTGAGCTTTCGGTTTGGTAAGAAAATGGCATCTTTGATTGGTTTATGTGTGCCGAAATAATGAAGGGTCAATTTCATGTTCAATTGTCTTTTTTTTTCCTTAGACCAAACGTAGTGATGGAGGAAAAACGCTTCTCTCCTTCTCCATTGATCCACAATCTTCTGGCCCCACCTTCTTCTAACATCTAACGTGTTGTACAAAACGTTCGGAGACAATTTCGCCCTCAAAACACCCCCAAAACGCACCAGAGGCGGTGTACCTGGGGGTTTTGCCCCCCCCCCCCCCCTCCAAAACGCCCCATTATGGAGCGCCTTGGTGTTTCAATCTTTTGTCTTCAATATGCACACATTAAACAAACAAACATTATACTAACATTAATAGGGTAGGTGAGACATGCGTTTATGTTTATACGTTTAAAAAAACAAACTTGTGATTATATTCGCTTATTTATTGTATGAAAGGAAACATCATGTTGAACAATTCATTGGATGATTGGTTACTCGTTAATATTTTTATGTTTTATTTTTTGTTTTTTTAAAGCATAATTATAAAAAGAAACAAAATCTAATAAAATGCTAGGACAAGAAAAAAAATTGCATGTATAATAATATAGGTCCTTAAGCCACTTGATTTTATAAATTTTGCATTTCCAATTCCTATTGCTATACCCAAGGAAAAAAAATGTAAAATATTATCAAAGATCGTTTGTTTGATGTGACGGTTCTTCTTGAATGCCAAGTCATTTCTGAATCTTCATAAAACCCACCAAAAGACACATATTATCAACCCGATCAAGTATTTCTTATGATTTTAAATATTTTTAAACACAACGCAAATTGTGTTTGCAATACTTATGTGAGGAATAAAACATGAAGTGAACAAAAAAATTAAAAGTGAAATAAATTTCGCACGAATTTTTACTACATCATTAGTTTTAATTTATTATGGTAGGTTTAAAGTCATAAAGGACCAACTTTTTCTTCAAACGTACGATGTGCTATTATTATTTAGGTTCACTGAATCAAATAAAGACTGAAATAAAATTTAATACATTTTATAACTTTTGGTCACTGTGTTAAATTTGTCAAACATAGAGAAAACTACTCGAATCTAGTTTTTACTATTTTTTTCTCTTAATCACTTGAAGACCATTATGTTGGAAATAAGGCACCGATAATCAAACACGAGAATACACAATTTGAATAAGTTGTTCGGCTATTTACTTTACGATAAAACTAAAAACTTTGACTCACATATAAACCATTAACCCTACCAAGCTATCTTATTTTATCTTATCTTCTCTTACTCTACTAATAAACAAAAATAAAAATGATGATGTATCATAACCATATTAAATCTTAATTTATAATCTCTATTCTCCTTAATCCATGTTATCAATGAGTCATGGGTTAAAATCATTTTGGCAATTGGGTTATAAAATAATCAATTTTTCATTCTAATCTTCCAATATTTCATGTCATTCATACTAGCCGTTAATGGGTTATAGGGCGAAACCATTTTGACAATTGGGTTATAAAATACTCAAGAAATTAAAATTAAAATATTGATTGAAGATCAAATAAGTAAAAATATAAAAAAGAAGTAGAAAATAGTAAAGAACAATTTTTTTAAGTTGTTTTGTTCCTTCGATATCTAGTTTCTTTTCATGAACATTATATGTTGCATTTTATGGTAACTAGCAGACATGGTTAAAATTTGTTTATATTAGATGACAATTTGAATACTTGTGATAAAACAACAAATGTCGTATATAAAGAGATTTTATCAAATTTATAAATTTAAGATTCCAGACTTCTCATTGTTTATAACATACATTTCATTTCTTTTTTACCTTTAATTTTTGTTCAGTTATTTCAAATAGCAAAACTTATTTTATTTGTTATTTGACATATCCCGTGTAATACACGGGTTCAAAAGCTAATTTATACTAAACTCAAAACCAAAACAAACCAGACTCAAAACACTTTTAAAGTTATTATAATAAACTCGGTAAACATAATAGCTTTAAACAACTAGATAAACTTAAATAAGCAACTCAAACTCAAACTCTAATACTTTAAAACTTTATCTGAATTTAGCCATTTCTCTCTTAATCACTTGAAGACCACCCGTTTAGAGTAAGCTGTGCTCAGCCAAATCCGACTACTTATCAAAACACTGAGAGTTAGTTCGGCATTGATGGTATTTCGTTTTCACTTTTTCTTTCTAATTATATAACAATAATGCTTGACAAAATGGGTTCATGTATCATCATTTTCTTGACAATGTCACATAACTCATGTTTTATATTCATACTATTTCACCTTTAATTTACTTCACAACTCAATGAATGAATCTAAACTGTTTTATGAATTAAGTATTAAGAAATAATTATCCACACGTTTTTTTCATTAGAAGAAGAAAATTGGTTTTGTAAGGTGTATTTTGAGACACTTTGTGCTCATTTTGTCTCATGCTTTACAAGTATTGTGCATATTAGTATTTTCAATTTTCATGTACAATTAGTTGTGGAGTCCATGCCATGTGACCATGGTGGCGCCCTCCACACCACCCCGGTACAAATATGGAGCGGCACTGAAGAGGTAGGTCCCAGCAGAGACCAGTTGGTCCCGCAAGACTCACCTTGAATAGGGACGTCTGCGCAAAGGCCATCTACTCCCGCAGGACCCACCATGCTCATAGAATCTTACGCGCAGTACGCAAGCTGTACACGCAGGGAAAGCCTCCCAATGGTGAAGTACCCCGCCTGTTCCCGCAGTTGCGGATACAAGCCATCAGGGAAGGCTACCCGCAGACAGCAGGGCTACACGCACAAGGCAATAGCTACTTCAGTAGTCACATGAAGGAATGAGCAAGGCGGGAACAATCCCGCCAAAATGAGCCAGTCCGTATGATTCTGAAAGATCTTTTGTACTATACCTACCAAGGTATGGATAGGACAGACGATCTGACCAGAACAACCCATGAGCCAATCACAGGGTGACAGCTCACCGACAACAGTACGAGGAGGAGCACCCTCTAGTACTGTTTGTCACTATTAGCCGCTGCCTACTCACCAACTCCTACTGACGGGCGTGCGTAGCCTACAGTTGGTAGAATAGTATTACTGTTGGCCGTAACCTATTCACCAACCAGCATGGCCTGCGTATAATCCACAGTAGGTGGGACGTGCATAATCTACAGTTGGTGGAATAGTGCAGCCGACTTTATTACTGTTGGCCGTAACTTATCCACCAACCAGTATGGCCTGTGCATAATCCACTGTTGGTAGAACAGGAATACTATTCAGCCGGCTGTACCTGCTTGGAAACCTACCTTCGGCTATAAATACTCCAACATCTTGGAATGGTAAGATGATCTGCTATCCAGTTATCTAGCAATCTCTTAATATACACTTATATTCAGAGCAATCTAGTCTGATTCTCACGCCGGAGGGTGGTCACAAGGAGGAACCCCCCTTCTCAGTGACGAGCTTACGGTGTTTGTTTTGCAGGTCTCCTGAAGAACAGCCTTCTCAGCTAGATCTCATCCGTGGGAAACATTACTTAACCCCCAGATTATCTATAATCTGTCCAGGGTTCACTTAGTGTTTCTTCATTGGCGCCATCCGTGCATAAAAGCTAGAACTATTTTAGTTTTTTCACAATTTCTGGAGAAATGGTTAACGTTACTCCGGTCCAAAGGCCAGTAACCGACCAAGAAACCCCGGTAACAACCCCAGCAACTGGGGGGAACACCGGCGGTTATACAATCCTTACGAACACTACCCCGACTACCCAAGCCGGGGCAAGTGCAGTAAATATTCCACTGGGGTTCACCGATACCCAGCTGGAAAAACGAACGAAGGTCCCTCGCCAAACACTAGATCAAGTGAAGGCATGGGCCGAAGCACGGCAAAGAGAATTCCAAGCCGAATTGGATGAACGCTTGCGTTCAGTTCAACAGGCTGAAGAATTCGCCAGTACTCGCCAACACCTCAATATGAGCAGTGACTGCGAGTACTCAGACGACGAGTTGGAGTCCGATACCGACGCAAACCCTCGCCATAAGGCGAAAGGGAAGCGTAAGGAAACGGACGTCCAACCAAAAAGGAATTTTGGGGAAGCTTTTAAACCAATCGCGGAGAGAAACCCGCGTGACTTCTCCAAAACCTTTAGACCAACTGCTACAAATGCAGGAAAGTCAAAATTCGCAAGGGACATTGCGGAAGCAATCGCCCCAAGAAGTGCCAAACAAATGTCCAACATTGGCACTTATGATGGTCTATCCGACCCAGACGACCATTTGAACAGGTTCATTGCGGGGGCCACCGTCAGCAACTGGACGGAACCCACGTGGTGCTACATGTTCCAGATGACTCTGGTCGGAGCGGCCAGGGCATGGTTCGATCGTTTACCGATCCACCACATATATGACTGGGCGGACTTTCAGAACAAGTTCAGCCAGCACTTCAGCCAACAGAGGAAGTACACTGAAGAGCAGTGGACGATCCTCAACTGCGTGAGAGAGGAGGATGAATCTTTACTAGACTTCATCACTCGCTTCAACTCCAAAAAGCTAAGTCTCGGCAACATAAGTGAGGATCTGGTTCGCGCCGCCTTCATCCAAGGCGCCGAATACCCAGAACTTATCCGCACATTGACGGGTAAGGATGGCATGCCATCAACATGGGATGCCATCATGACGGCGGCAAAGCGCTTTGCCGAGACGGAAAAGCAACTGGGAAGGGATCTTCCCCAGAGTACACACCTCTACACGCAGAGGACAAGAGAAAACAATGTCCGGATCGCCCGGCAAAACAAAAAGAGGAGGCTAGGTATCTGGCAGTCAAGGGTAAACTTTGACACCTCATCCAGCTCTCGCCCTCTTGTTGGCGGAAGGGACAACACACACCCTTCAAACCGAAAACACCGGTGGACGCCACTCACGAAGAGCGTCACGGAGATATTTGCCACGGAAAAATTGCCATGGCCAAAAGCCCCATTGATCCGGCAGAAACCTAATGCGGATCAAAGCAAGTCCTGTGATTTCCACGGGACAAAGGGTCATGGTACTGAAGAGTGCACATCCTTGAAAGACATTGTTGAAGCATTTGTCAAGGATGGACGACTTGCACATCTCGTGGCATCAATCAGGAAGGGAGGAAGGAATGACAACCGGTACAGAGGTAACGGACGAAAGCCCGTCGACATCAGCATCAACATGGTTCATGGCAAGGTCGGAGGAAGAAAAAGACGAATGACAGAGCCATGCGCGTGGAAGGAAGCTGAGGTGCGCTTCCCGCGAGTGCCAGGAGGCCCCAACAAAGAAGGCCCCATCGTCATCAAAAGCCAGCTGGGGCATTACATCACTTCCCGCACTCTTGTTGACAACGGCGCTTCGTCAACAGTGATGTACAGGCAGTTCTTTGACAAGCTAGATGATGAAGACAAAGAACGCCTGGAAACGGTCTACGCTTCAATGGAAGGGTTTGACGGCAGTACAGAAACCCCCCTGGGTATCCTATCTTTCCCCGTCACTCTTACAGATGGAAAACACTCCCGCACAGAGAATGTGGACTTTGTCGTGATGAGGAAGCCACACCACACGTACGACATCCTCTTCGGGAGAGACGGGATGGCAAGATTCAACGCCGTGGTATCTTCAGTCCACGGCATGATGGGATGGCCAACAGCTGAGGGTGTGGCGATGATCACTGGCATTCCCCAGGTATGCATCGCATCTGTCTCATCTAAACCCAAACCAAAGATGGCTAAACCAACCATCACCGAACCGGAGAAATGGGCCTTCAATGGCAAATACCCCGACCAGGCCGTTACCATTGGACCAACAATCGTTGATCCCACCCGCACCCTACTCAAACGCTTACTGCAGAAAAAACGCTGACATCTTTGCGTGGGCACCAGCTGATATGACTGGTGTACCCCGAAGTAAGGCGGAGCATAAGCTCAAGTGCGATCCGGCTGTCACGCCAGTCGTACAAAAGCGCAGAGTAATGGGGCCTGAACAAACTAACGCGTGTAGAACCCAAGTCAAGGAACTCCTTGACGCAGGCATCATACGCGTTAGTAGATATCAAACATGGGTTGCAAATCCCGTAATGGTACCGAAGAATGACAAACAATGGCGCATGTGCATAGATTTCAAAGATTTGAACAAAGCATGCCCCAAAGATTGTTATCCGTTACCAGAAATTGATCTTAAGGTGGATTCGTTGGCACCATTTCGCCTTAAATGCTTCCTGGATGCGTATAAGGGGTACCATCAAATCCACATGGCCGTAGACGACCAGGACAAAACCGCATTTCGGACGCCCGATGGTATATTTTGTTATAAAATGATGCCATTCGGACTTAAGAATGCAGGGTCCACGTACCAACGACTGATGGACAAAGAGTTTCATGCCCAAATCGGGAGAAACTTGGAAGTCTATATGGATGATTTGGTCATCAAAAGCCCCGAGCCAGAAGCGATGTTGAAAGACATTGAAGAAACTTTCAACACGCTTAGAAAGATAAACATGAAGCTCAACCCGAGCAAGTGTTCATTTGGGATGGAAGAAGGGAAGTTCTTGGGAGTCATTGTTACTAAAGATGGCTTCAGAGCGAACCCTGAAAAGGTCGAAGCCATTGTTAAAATGGAATCACCTACCACCATCAAACAGGCTCAGACACTGAATGGACGACTAGTCGCACTTAATCGCTTTTTGGCAAACCATGCGGAT
This sequence comes from Bidens hawaiensis, assembly GCF_021521415.1. NCBI lineage: Eukaryota > Viridiplantae > Streptophyta > Magnoliopsida > Asterales > Asteraceae > Bidens > Bidens hawaiensis. The sequence continues at coordinate 24,197 of NW_027503670.1, forward strand.
AAGTCGTTTCCTTTCGTGTCAACATTGAGAAACTGCTTAAAGAAAACGCACTTCCGCTGGACACCAGAAGTGGAAGCAGCTTTTCAGGAGATTCGGTCACGCCTGATCGAACTCCCAACACTTACAGCACCACAAGCGGGAGAGGAGTTAATCCTATACCTTTCCGCAACAGATAGAGCAACCGGGGCAGTCCTGCTAATAGAACGAAAAGGCATCCAGATGCCAATCTATTATGTTAGCCGTGTACTAACAGACGTAGAAACCCGGTACTCTACCCTCGAAAAATTGGTCTTAGCACTTATACACGCTTCACGCAGGTTAAGACGATATTTCCAGGGCCACCCAATCACCATTCTCACCAACTTCAAACTCTCAAACGTTCTAGGCAAACCCGAATTATCGGGACGTCTAGCCAAATGGGCAATTGAATTGGGAGAATATGCAATTAAGTACAAGCCAAGACCAGCCATAAAAGGCCAGGTCCTGGCCGATTTTATTGCAGAAGTCCCCGCTTCGCGGGAGAAAGAGTGCCAGGAGGAGGCTCAACCCTCCCCAGCACAGGACATCAATGATGTCTGGCGACTCTACACTGATGGAGCAGCCAATAACGAGGGTTCAGGCGCAGGGTTAAAATTAACCAACCCAGCAGGCCAAGAATATACTTACGCTATTCGGTTGGATTTTCCAAGTACGAATAACGAAGCCGAATATGAAGCATTCTTGGCCGGTTTGAGAATTGCGCGTAAAATGGGAGTGAAAAACTTGGAAGCCCACGTGGATTCCATGCTGGTGGCCAACCAAATAAATGGGACGTACACGGCTGTGAACGACACAATGGCCCTGTACCTCGCCCAGGCAAAAACCCTTATGCGTGATTTTAGTGATTGTAAAGTCATACACGTCAAGCGCAGCGAAAACAAATCTGCGGATGCGTTAAGCAAGCTTGCGTCACTAGCCTTCACCCACTTGGGAAAGGACATCCGCATTGAACTCCTCGAAGCACCATCAGTCCCGCACAAGGAAATTTGTGTCATCCAAACCGGTACAGAAACGTGGATGACACCAATAATAAATTACCTTGCAGCAGGAACACTATCAGAGTCAAAAACACAGGCAAGAAAACTACGCTGTAAAGCACTGAATTATCAGCTCGTCAACGACATCCTTTACAGACGTAACTTTCTTGGCCCACTCTTGAGATGCGTGGACAACCAAGATGCCGACTACCTCCTAAGGGAAGTACACGAAGGCATCTGTGGAGTACACGCAGGTCCTCGCGCTGTTGTAGCCAAGCTAAACAACGCGGGATACTTTTGGCCGGGGATGCATACGGATGCACTGGCATACATCAGAAAATGCAAGTCTTGCCAACTTTACGCACCCAACACGCACCGCCCGAAGAATGAACTGGTTCCAGTCACTTCTTCATGGCCATTTCAGAAGTGGGCCATCGATGTGACAGGCCCATTTCCTACAGCAGCAGGAAATGTTCAGTTCCTAGTGGTAGCCATCGACTACTTCACCAAGTGGATAGAAGCAAAACCTTTAGCCCAAACAACCGCGAAGCATATCAAAAAATTTATTTGGGAATTTATTATTTGTCGTTTTGGACTTCCACAGAATTTGGTGAGCGATAACGGCACCAACTTTGCTGACAAGAAGCTACAACAGTGGCTAAAAGAACTTCAAATTACCCACACCTTTACCTCAGTGGCACACCCGCAAGGTAATGGTGAGGTGGAAAGAGCAAACAAGAGCATCGTCGATGGCATAAAGAAAAGACTCTTGGAACACAGATCCGGCTGAGTGGACGAGCTTCCGCACGTCCTTTGGGCAAACAGAACGCTGAAGAAGGCCAGTACGGGAGAAACCCCGTTCAGCCTCACTTATGGCACTGAAGCCATGGTCCCGGTCGAAATTGGTCTACCCTCGCCAAGGGTCTTGATTCAGCCAGAAGACAATGATGCGGAAAGACGGTTGGATCTTATGCTAACCGAGGAACGCAGAGGCTTAGCCGCAGTGCGTGAAGAGAACTACAAACGACAAATGCAAAAGTACTACAACACGCGGGTAAAACTCTGCAACTTCAAAATAGGAGACTACATACTGCGTAACAACGAGGCTTCAAACCAAGAGCGCCCGGGAAAGCTGGCCCCGGTTTGGGAAGGGCCATACATTATCAAAGAAGTCGTGGGAAAGGGCGCATACCGGCTCGAAAGGCTCGATGGCACTCCCATCCCAAGAACATGGAATGGAGCTCAATTACGCAAATGTTATATGTAGATCAATTCCAAAACTTGTAAAGGCCTAGAGCCACTTCTAATAGAAATGATTCTCCTTTCATAATGTGTTTACCTTTATCCTTATGAACTTCCCACTGGTGCCGGTATTTACCGCATAAACGGGGAGAAGTAAGTCGTTACGTGTGGAAGGCGGCAAAACCCGCATAAACACAACGTTAAAAATATGGGAAACCTACACGCAGGTATGATGTAAGTAAAGTTTAGTCATCCTTTCATTCTAATCTTCCAATATTTCATGTCATTCATACTAGCCGTTAATGGGTTATAGGGCGAAACCATTTTGACAATTGGGTTATAAAATACTCAAGAAATTAAAATTAAAATATTGATTGAAGATCAAATAAGTAAAAATATAAAAAAGAAGTAGAAAATAGTAAAGAACAATTTTTTTAAGTTGTTTTGTTCCTTCGATATCTAGTTTCTTTTCATGAACATTATATGTTGCATTTTATGGTAACTAGCAGACATGGTTAAAATTTGTTTATATTAGATGACAATTTGAATACTTGTGATAAAACAACAAATGTCGTATATAAAGAGATTTTATCAAATTTATAAATTTAAGATTCCAGACTTCTCATTGTTTATAACATACATTTCATTTCTTTTTTACCTTTAATTTTTGTTCAGTTATTTCAAATAGCAAAACTTATTTTATTTGTTATTTGACATATCCCGTGTAATACACGGGTTCAAAAGCTAATTTATACTAAACTCAAAACCAAAACAAACCAGACTCAAAACACTTTTAAAGTTATTATAATAAACTCGGTAAACATAATAGCTTTAAACAACTAGATAAACTTAAATAAGCAACTCAAACTCAAACTCTAATACTTTAAAACTTTATCTAAATTTAGCCATTTCTCTCTTAATCACTTGAAGACCACCCGTTTAGAGTAAGCTGTGCTCAGCCAAATCCGACTACTTATCAAAACACTGAGAGTTAGTTCGGCATTGATGGTATTTCGTTTTCACTTTTTCTTTCTAATTATATAACAATAATGCTTGACAAAATGGGTTCATGTATCATCATTTTCTTGACAATGTCACATAACTCATGTTTTATATTCATACTATTTCACCTTTAATTTACTTCACAACTCAATGAATGAATCTAAACTGTTTTATGAATTAAGTATTAAGAAATAATTATCCACACGTTTTTTTCATTAGAAGAAGAAAATTGGTTTTGTAAGGTGTATTTTGAGACACTTTGTGCTCATTTTGTCTCATGCTTACAAGTATTGTGCATATTAGTATTTTCAATTTTCATGTACAATTAGTTGTGGAGTCCATGCCATGTGACCATGGTGGCGCCCTCCACACCACCCCGGTACAAATATGGAGCGGCACCATGGGGGCAAGCGCCATCACCATAACATTGTCTTCCTCCGTGGCTTGAAGTTCCAACTCTCCAAGGGCAATGAATTAGTTGTGTAGACCAATGTTGTTGAAATCGGACTGGTTCGACCGGGATTCGGTCCACTGGCCGGTTCGGTTCGGTGTAGTTCGTTCGGCTCCAAGAGAACCAGCCGGTTCGAACCGGTTCAATTGGTCCGACCGGAAAACCAGACCGGTTGAACCGGTTTTACTATGAAAAAATATTATATATTTTTGAAATATCTTTTTCCTAGTCATACCTGTCATTTTTTTTAACCAAAGTTGTTCGGCCGGTCCGACCGGTTGAACTGGTGAACCGGTTGCCTGTCCGGTTCGCTCTCCGATCCGGTTACGAAAACAGTGACGTAACGCGATAACTAGTTTTTGCAAGTTATTCCACAACACAACCTAAGAAAAACTAGACAAGTAAATACACAAGATTCATGAAATATGTATGACATTATATTAAAACTCATATATTTTATTTTTAATAGTTGGTATGTGACATAAATAGCTAAATAAATACCATCAAAGAGTGTCACATGAAAAGAACTCGTGCAATTACAGCTTTTAATGAAATAGAATACGACCATAATGACTCTACCTAACACAAATCTAAAGATGATGTAGAGATATAATTATATTACCAACCTTTTTTTTTTTAAATTTGATATAACTATGGATATTGAGATATGATGAATATTTGAAATAAACCGCCAATTGAAGTTTCGGGTAATGATAAATCAAACCGGTGTAGATGGTCGTGTAGACTGAACCTGGCTGGTTAACGGTTTTGTGGCTCGGACATTTTTTTTAAACCTATAGTTTGTACTAAATATTAAGTGTTGAGGATATCTCATGTTTATAATACACATACAAAATAGATGGTTAGATTATAAAAATCAGATTTTTTTTTTCACAAAATCGTCATTTTATATGTTTAATTTGCGTTTATTAGCAGTATTTACTACATGTTGAATCCGGAGAAAAGTTGAAACCTATGCAAGTGAATTAGATAGATGTCTCAATTTATTGAATAAAGCTTCTTTCACGTTCCAATCGAATAGATGGATTTGGACAAAAAATTCATCGGGTGTCTTTTCAATTGCTTCCGTTTTGTTTGAAGCATCTATAAGGTGCAAGTCCCGTTCCTTAGAAGCGAAATAATTGAGTCACAAAAAAGATTAACAGTTTTGCGTGAAAGATAGAAATTGGTAGACTTTCTACATTATCGACTCTTAACAAAAGAAAGGTGAATGTGAGATCTACAATTTGTAGGCCGTGCAAAGTGCGTTAGGAAACATGCAATCATTTGCTTACAATTTGTCATTTGCTACGATAATATGACAATTTATAAGCAATTGATGTCGTATTCCACCTATATATGCACTTTCGGTACGAAATTAAGTTCCATGTTAAGAATAAGATGATTCACGGAATTATTCTCATGGCTAGTGTATTAAGGTTGTTATTAAAAAAAGCAATGAAGAGTGGGTGGTGTTGAAAGCTCCATAATTTAATGCCCATATTATCTCTATGCTTTTTGAAAGGTTTTTGATATCAAAGTAGATATAGCAAATCTAGAGAATATTGAATAAAAAATAAGAATGCACACATAACTTAAGAATAGTACAAACATATGCAAAGATATATTCCACTCTTTTTATCTTTTTCCTGTTAACACTTACCAAGTATTTCACGTAAGTGTATTATATGGTTAACTTATTTTTATATTTAAAATATACTGATTATGTATTTTCGTTTTTTACATAACATATTAATAACCAAATGTATCCTACATGGTTTGAATTCTCAACCTATTGGTTTCAAGTTATCACAACCACCATGATGTCCCATTAGAAACATAATTGATTATGTGTTATATGTTTCTAAACAGATAACAAGACATATTTGGATTTTAAATAGAGAAATATAACTTTTAACTAAAATTATGAACCAAAAATATATAAACATGGCCATTCGAGAATCCATAGAGATTTTTGTGTGTAGAATATATTTTGATATATAAACATGACCATTCGAGAATCCATAGAGATTTTTTGTGTGTAGAATATTGGTAATAAATAATGTTTTGCTATATTAAGTTAAAAAAAGACTTGGATACTTAAAGGTCTTAAAAAACATTTTTTTATTAGCGGGAGCCGTAGCCCAATGTTCAATTTCATTAACCATCATCGGCAACAAGTAGCCGCTCACAATACCCATCTGACCATTCTGTGTGGCCAACGACGGTGTAGTTGAGCGGCGAACTTAAACCGCGATGAGTTTGCCGCAACCAAGCCTTCCCCCACAAAATAAGTATTTTTTTTTAATGACAAATTAAATTAAGTTAAATTGGAAAGAAAGTATGAAACAGAGAATATGGGTGATGGAATAAAGTTATCTGTTTTTGAAAAGGTCTTCATCTTTGCCAGGTTTGTGGAAACCACCACCTCATGGTTTTCAAAAGCTATTGTCTATAAACCAAATATTATATACCACTTTCAAGTTAATTTCTTGAATTAAAATAAATAAATAACAATGTAGCTTGTTGATAATCAGATAAACAAATAAGTAACATGAATTAAAGTTAAGTTTTTTTTAATGCATGTATTTGAAACTACAGCCTTTAGATTCAAATCTTTTAAAAATACAAACTTTTATCGGACATCTTGATATCGATAGACAAACAACCTTAATATGTTTTATTTGTACCAATTTCTATAATATAAGCGTCAACCATAACATGCAACAATTCCAATCAAACATCACGTGTGCTCCCGAAGCTGATAAGACCGTAAGCATAATGGTTCTTGCATGATCACCTATATCGTCAAAATTATTTGTTATTTGACAGGTCTTTTGATCTAAACTGATATATTGAAATTGCAAAACTTATTTAGGCATTAGTATCAAAAATGAATTTAACCATCAATGCAAATCTATATAAATATTTTAATAATGAATCTTTTTAAGAAAGGTAAAAGGATAATTATAACCATATAGATGTAAAGGCAACAACTTTAATGCAAGAATATCACACCACATGAAATGATGGCATACATAGATTGAGTCAATTTTGAAACACTATGCTTGGTTTGTAAATTAGGGTTTTGGATCATGAGAAGCTTTTGAGAAGAGTCAAATTTCACCCACTTTTTCACCTCTTTTAATTATGACCATTGGGAATTTATCAAGATTTCTTGATCTAATGATAATGGCCTCATATCCACTTCACCAAATTAGGTCAATTGAATCTTTTACACATTTTAGCAAACTCCCATAATCTCCACTACTTTTGTTTGCCATGATAAATCATAGTTGGTGTTTATTGGTAATTTACGCGAGTAAAGATAGGATATCCGAAAACAAGATAAAGAAATAAGGAGAATTACATTCACACAAATATGATAAATCCTTAATCATAAAATAAATCCTACGAGCTACGACACATCAAAATTAGCTAAGTCGGTAGATGCGATTTAGATTGATTGAGAATAATCAGGTCACAAACAATATGTCGATACAAGGATCAAACATATGAGCGGTTAAAAAGAAGCCTAACTTTGAAGGGTATTTATACGTAGAATTACATTCGCACAAATATTATAAATCCTTAATCATAAAATTAAATCCTACGGGTCTGTGACGCACCAACTCTTTCACCGAAGTGACGTTTAGGTTATTTTCGACTTTTCGTTTATATTTATGTGATGTGGTTATAAATGCACACGAAGTTGGATATATTTCATTTAAGTTAGGCGGGATTTTAATTGACTAGACCTAATAGGAAATTAGGAATATAACATGTATGAAAGCAACATGAGAGTACACTAATAATATCGGTTACCCACATATTTGGGAATAATAATGTTCAAAATTTTATTTTTAAATCATTTTTTTCGTTTTAACTTTCGTTCATACGTTATTAGGCCAAGTGTAGTGGGCGAATTGTTGGGGCGACAAAAAGGGTATTTTTGGAGGTACCCCACCCCCCGCGCGCGCACGCAATAGCTAGGGGGTGGGGGACATGTTTATGTCACTGTTTTATGAAGGAAAATAATAATAACATGACCGTTGGTAGCCCTCTACGTGTGAAAATCGCCCTTACAACACCATTACACCCTTAAAATGAAAATCGATCATTTGCTGCTCTAAGCGTCACGTGTCAAAAATCTCCCCATTTTGTAGTCCTCCACTACACAGTCTTAATTCATATGTTTGGTC
>NW_027503671.1:0-26262 GCF_021521415.1 Bidens hawaiensis
GGGGGGGGGGGAGAGAGATAACTGAATAAGAGAGTATTCACCAGAAATCGCCTTAAGAGATGAAAGAGAAGAAGTGAAGATGTGAATTACAAATGACCATCTTCCCCTTTATATAGTGATCGCAATTAATGCGGTGAATTTAATGCGAAGGAGAGAGAAATCGAAGGTGCAATGAAACTATGACACGTGGCAAAGAGCAGGCTGGCAACAGCTGTTGACAGGACGCGTACCATTAATTTCGCGGCCACGCGCCCGAAAAATCACGCCCACGCGCCTTAAAAAGCGTCTGGAATGACCATGTACTGTCACGTCACCATAACTTCCTGCACGTCCTGACACAGTCAGAAGAAACCGTCGCACGACGTTTCAGATGTTTGGACTGTTCTTATCCTCACCAACCTTTCGAATTTCAAAATTCAAAATTCAAAAAGATTCAAAAGTAAGCGGGGAAAATACCCCTTACCTTGGCAACCAAGTAACCATAAGACGGGTGCGGATACAGTGTTAAGGCAAAACCCTTCACATACCTAGCACCCGCAGGGAATTGAAGCCAAGAATACCCCGGCAACAAAGTAACTATAAGACGGGTGCGGATACAGTGTTAAGGCAAAACCCTTCACATACCTAGCACCCCGCAGGGAATTGACGCCAGGGTACCTTGAAAGTAAAGTAACCGTAAGACAAGCGCGGGTACAGTGTTCAGGCAAAACCCTTCACATACCTAGCGCTCCGCAGGGAACTGAAACCAAGAAGGATCTTCTGGGCAATGCTTGCGGAAACGGAAATAACATCCCCGCAAAGCGGGGGAACGTCGAGAACTACATTGTTTGAGGCTCCAGGATGGAATTGGTGGTTTAAACATAATTGATCACTATGTTCAAAACTACCAAAACCTCAGGGAGACTCCACACAAGTGAGACTCAACGCTCCTGACTTGCGAGAAGGTTACATACCTACCCGCATCATACCCAAAGATCAAGCAAAAAAATCGGGAATTTTTTGCAAGTGAAATTAGGAAACCCGCGGGAAGAATCCCCACGGAGAACCTTAAAACTAAAAACCCTTTCAAAACCCTTTGCTTAAAGTCCAAAAGTTCACCTCACTTTATTAAACATTCATGAGAACAACATTGGACTGGGGGGACTTGAAGAGGTAGGTCCCAGCAGAGACCAGTTGGTCCCGCAAGACTCACCTTGAACAGGGACGTCTGCGCAAAAGCCATCTGCTCCCGCAGGACCCACCATGCTCATAGAATCTTACGAGCAGTACGCAAGCTGTACACGCATGGAAAGCCTCCCAATGGTGAAGTACCCCGCCTGTTCCCGCAGTTGCGGATACAAGCCATCAGGAAGGCTACCCGCAGACAGCAGGGCTACACGCACAAGGCAATAGCTACTTCAGTAGTCACATGAAGGAATGAGCAAGGCGGGAACAATCCCGCCAAAATGAGCCAGTCCGTATGATTCTGAAAGATCTTTTGTACTATACCTACCAAGGTATGGGTAGGACAAACGATCTGACCAGAACAACCCATGAGCCAATCACAGGGTGACAGCTCGCCGACAACAGTACGAGGAGGAGCACCCTCTAGTACTGTTTGTCACTATTAGCCGCTGCCTACTCACCAACCCTTACTGAGGGGCGTGCGTAGTCTACAGTTGGTAGAATAGTGTTACTGTTGGCCGTAACCTATTCACCAACCAGCATGGCCTGTGTATAATCCACAGTAGGTGGGACGTGCATAATCTACAGTTGGTGGAATAGTGCAGCCGACTTTGTTACTGTTGGCCGTAACCTATCCACCAACCAGTATGGCCTGTGCATAATCCACTGTTGGTAGAACAGGAATACTATTCAGCCGGCTGTACCTTCTAGGAAACCTACCTTCGGCTATAAATACTCCAACATCTTGGAATGGTAAGATCATCTGCTATCCAGTTATCTAGCAATCTCTTAATATACACTTATATTCAGAGCAATCTAGTCTGATTCTCACGCCGGAGGGTGGTCACAAGGAGGAACCCCCCCCCCCCCTTCTCAGTGACGAGCTTACGGTGTTTGTTTTGCAGGTCCCCTGAAGAACAACCGTCTTTGTTGGACCTCATTCTCGTGGGAAACATTACTTAACCCCCAGATTATCTATAATCTGTCCAGGGTTCACTTAGTGTTTCTTCACATAACTACATATTCCAAAAATAAAAGCAAATATACATATTAATTAAGGTGTTAAAAACCATTAAACCGTGAAAACCGAACAGTTCAAATCTTCCAAAGGAGCCCACTTGCTTCAGTGGACTGTTGAGTTTGATTTGCTTCGTTTCAACCGGTAAAAAGCACCCCATAAAATTTATAAAAACTTGAAAGCAAAATGACCAAAATACCCTCGTGAACGATTTGGTTGAAAAAGATGGCCAAAATGAATTACATGAGAAAAATTAGGTACTGAAAACAATGCTTTTACCGGAATCGGTTTCACCCAAATTTCTACTAAGTAATAATCAAACCAAAGCCCTAAAAAGATTAATCTTCAATCACCAACATACCCAGTAAAATTCAAGCAAAACTCAACAAAATAATCAAAGAATCAATAAAATAAACCTAAAAAAATTAAAAATTTTCAGAAATCAACGAAACTTTACCTTTGGAATGCGAATTGAATCGAATTTGATCACACAAAATTGCTTGCTGAAACAGAGCTTCTTCCTTAAAACCCTAAACAGAGTAAGATTCAATCATCAGAGTTCAACATAAGCCCAGTAAAATTGAAGCAAAACTCATCAAAATAATCAATAATTATAATCAAATCAATCAAAAAAAGTACGAAAAAATGAAATTTAAACAAAACCCAACAAAAGAATCCAATAATAATAAAAACCCAAAACAGAGTAAAGTTAAATCATTACACACCCAATAAAATTCAAACAAAACCCAGTAAAATAATCAATAATTATAACCAAAACAATCAAAAATAGTATGAAAATAATGAAAAAATATAATTTACCGATCTTGATGAAACAGAGGTTCTTTCCAAAAACCCATTAAAATTGAAGCAAAACCCATCAAAAGAATCGAATAATAATAAAAATTGAACCTAAAAAAGTATTAAAAAAAAGTGAAATTTAAAGAAAAATTTACCTTTGAAATACGAATCGAATCTGATCAAACAGTTTCTTGAAGAAACTGAGTACCTTCCACCAAACCCTAAACAGAGTAAACTTCAATTATTATCAAATTAAACACAAACCCAGTAAAATTGAAGCAAAACCCATCAAAATAATATAATAATTATAAAAAAAATCAATCAAAAAAAAGTATGAAAAAAGTGATTTACAGAAATCTTGATGAAACAGAGTAAATTTAAATCATCACATACCCATTAAAATTGAAGCAAAACCCATCAAAAGAATCGAATAATAATAAAATTGGGCTTCAAAAAGTATGAAACAAGTAAAAATTAAGAAACTTTACCTTTGGAATACGAATCGAATCTGATCAATCAGTTTCTTGAAGAAACAGAGTAAACCCTAATAATCCGAAATTGATTATAAAATATTGAAAATTATGAAATTTATTTGAGAAATTTGATTGAATCAATGGAGAATTATTATGAAAATGGTAGTTGGGGAGATCAAGAGTTAGCGGTTAAAGTTGAAATGACGAAAATGCCCCTGGGTGGAGGTTGGGTTGTGAGGGAGTTTTGGTGTAAATATGGAAAGGTGTGGAGGGTAAATTGGGGATTTTGTGGAAGAATGTGGCTTAATAGTGCCGGCGGTGAAGGCTAAAAAAGAGGGTCGTGTGGACTTTTTATTTTTTTTAATACGTTAGCAAGTTTTGACCAAGTAATTTATAATTTGAAAGTTGCATTTTTATTATAGTTCGGAAAAATGTTTTAAATTTTATATAGAAATATAGAATACAGTAGGTTATTAACCTGTTTACGATACGCATGGTAATATAAAAATCGTCAATGAAGAAACACTAACCGGACCCCGGACAGATTACTGGTAACCTGTGGGTTAGAGAGATGTTTCCCACGAGGGGTTAGACCCTTGGAAGATGGTTCTTCTGATAACCTGCAAAACAGACACCGTGAGCTCGTCACTGAGAAGGGGGGGGTTCCTCCTTGTGACCACCCTCCGGCGTGAGAATCAGACTAGATTGCTCTTTAAATATAAAAGTATATTAAGAGATTGCTAGAGCAGATATCAGGTATAATATGATGATAATGTGATAAGATATGATAAGATGAGATGGTCATACCATTTGTGGTATTTATAGCCGAAGGTAGGTTTCCAAGGAGGTATGGCCGGCTGCAACAGTGTTCCTGTTCCACCAACAGTAGCCTACGCACGTGCCCTGCTGGTAGTTGGTGGGTAGGTAGCGGCTGATAGCGACCAGGCCTGCTGTATACTATTCCTTTTCCACCAACTGCCGGCTACGCACGTGGTATGACAGGAGTTGGTGAGTAGGCAGCGGCTAATAGTGACATACAGTGTAGGAGCATGCTGCTCGCCATACTGTTGTCCATAAGCTGTCGTCTCTTTAGTCAGATCTTTTTCCCATACCTCGTCAGGTACAGTACTGAAGATCTTCCCGTATCGTACGGACTGGCTTATTTGGGCGGGAGTATTCCCCCTCCCGCCCTTGTGCGGGATTGTTCCCGGCTTCGCTCATTCCTTCAGGTGACACTGAATGAGAGCTAAGTGCCTTGTGCGTGTAGCCTTGCTGCGCGGGTGGCCTTCCCTAATGGCTTGTATCCGAGGCTGCGGGGACAGGCGGAGTCCACCATTGGGAGGCATTTCCTGCGGGACCAGCTTGCGTACTGCGCGTAAGGACGTCACGTCTCTGAGCATGGTTGGTCATGCGGATCCAGTTGGTTTCTGCGCAGACGTCCCTGTTTGAGGTGAGTCTTGCGGGTCCAACTGGGCTCTGCTGAGACCTACCTCTTCAGTCAAGTAAATACATATATAATTTCAAACAACAAGTATATTTTTGGAGACAGCAGAATGATTCTTAATTGCAATTCATATACATATGTAAACAAAGTATTGAAATAAATAAACTTACAAATAATAACTTAACATGATAGAATGTTGATAAGAAAATTTTAAACTTTAAAGCATAAACTTCATAAACTTTAAAGAATAATATTAAAAGAAAACAAATAAACTTCACTAACATTAGTCTAGAAAGCAAGCAAGTCAGAGAATAATCATTCAGGAAAGATTTCCACAAGCATCCAAGAAGGATTCAGACTTCTTTTCTTCCTGGACCGGGAACACAACTGATAACATAAACATTTATACACCAACCTAACAAACATAATGACTAACTGACTACGAAAATTGTTTTTATGTTTAATACGAAAAGTCTTGCACTCAAATAAACTGAAGCACGTTCAAAACGCGTTTAAGAACCATAACCAAATCGATAACTCTTAAAATGACATGTTTTGACCAGAATAAAATTGTTACGTTTTGAGAATGACCCATTTTAACCCGAACTAAATCAATATCTTCTAAAATTGACCCGTTGTGACCCGAACCAAATCAATACGATTTTAAAAAGACCCGTTGAAACCCAAAGGAAATCGATACCTTTTTATATTGACTCGTTGACCATAACTAAACTGATACCCTTTTAAAATGACCTATTTTTTACCTGAGCCAAAGCAAATCGAAATATTTTTGAAATGACCCATTTTCATAAATGAAAATTGAAATAGCACACTTGAAAACTAAGAAGAAAGATAAAGGGTAATACATGCAACGTTCTTAGCTTTTGAAATCTTTTATAGTAAATGCATATTCATTGGAGAGAATTATTGTTTGCGTCACTGAGGTTTTAAGGCGGAGGCACAATAAGTCCCTGAAAAAAATTTTGAACTAGTTGAGTCCTTGTTGTTTCAAAAATGAACCATTTGAGTCCCTGCTGTTACTTAACTTTCAGGGTAAACTTTCATTTTACTGAAAGCAGAGGGACTCAAATTGTTCGTTTATGAAACCACATTGACTCAAATTGTTCGTTTCTGAAACCGCGGGGACTCAACCAGTTCAAAAATTTTCGGGGATTCATTGTGTCTTCTACCTAAAACCACAGAGACGCAAACAATAATTTTCTCTATTCACTATTATTGGTTATGAAGATCTAAAAATAAATATAAAGCTTTTATAACTCCAACCCACTTGAAAGTTGAAACTTGTGTGAACCTTTCACTTAATTTGTGAATTCTCCATATTTTCTTTTTTTTTCAATAGTCACTAAAACCAAACACCAAACAAACTAAATAAAAATTGAAACGAAACTAAATTGAAAAAACTAAACCAAAACCTAAACCTAAATAAAATCAAATGCCAATAAAACTAAAACAAAAACCGAAATGAAACTAAAAAACTAAAACTGATAAATCTGAAATCGAACCAAAAACAAAAACTGTAAAAACCAAAACTAAAAACTGAATAAAGTTAAGCCCACTTAAAACGAAACTAGAACAAAATGATAAAAGAAGAGTATATTATTGCATGCATTCTAAATAGAAAATGATAAAATGAAGTTTGTAAAGAAACGATAGTACTGAAGTACCGATTTAACATTATTCTTAAATATGTTAATGTATATACTGAATGGTAACTTGTCTGATGGAAAGTCTTATATACTGCTATAGTGGACACTGGACACTAGACAAAAATGATACATTACTATTTTATAGTTATGATTCAACATCGAAACAGTTAATATAAGTATGTATATGTACGTTTGTGTAATGTAAATGTGATTGTTGCGTATGATCGAAACGAGTGTTTTTTTATCTTTTCTCTCTATTTATCGATTATTTGATTACAATTAGACAAAATATATGTAATGTAAAATGAGAGTTTTTGAGGAAGAATGAGTTAAGCGATTAAATAACCGTTTGAGACATGACAATTGGAGAAGAAGTATAAATGTTAATATAGTCGTTACATTTCTCTATTTAAAACTAATTTTATTTTTTGAAAGGTTAAAGCTAATTTTATAGTTATACTAGTCATATGCCCGCGCAATGCAACAGGTAACAACACTTAAAGGCTGTTAGTGAGCCAAGCCTAGGTTAGCTCGAGTTCGACTCAAACTTAATGCCCTGTCGACTCAACTCAGCTCAAAATTAAAGCTTAAATCTTAAACTCGAGTTCGACTTGATTAAAAATCAAGCTGACTCGCTCAACTCAATTTGGGACTGCGATATATTTTAACACTTTTGTAATTATTTTAACTCTTAAGTTTTATATAAACTTACCTTTTTGTATTTTTATATATGTTTTATAGTTTTATATAATATAGTATATATTTACAATTACAATTTTTTTTTACTTAAAGTTGTTTCACATTTAAATATAGATTACAATTACAACTTCTTTTTACCTGAAACCACGTCACCTTAAAAAAGGATTATTTAGCACATGCTGTCATGGAACTTAAATAAATCAAATGGATTAGGTAAACTTAGAAATAATTTAAGAAACTTACTTTATGTTTGAAAATTTTGAACAGAACATCCATGAGAATATGTAGTTTGCTGTGAAGCTGGTAGTCGGTGTGAGGTAAAAAATCAGGTTCTCTCGACTTATATGTTTCACAATTTTGAACGAAACATCCATGAGGATACTAATATAAAGTGATACGAGAAACAAACTCTAATTTGAACACTTCCTATGGAAGTACGATAACATTTTATCATAATAACATAAGAAAAAACAGCTGCATACATTTTAATCATTGTAACATGTGTGTTATATAATTGTTTGTGCCATGTTAAACCGATGAAATGAGAAATTTTATTTTATATTATTATATATTTATGCCGGTCAACAAAATGTATATATTCTTCTGAAGTAAAAACACGTCTATATTTACTCATATACAGTTTTAATATTTATGATTTCATGATTTTTTTAGTTTTTGATTTCGTCATTTTCCGTCATTTTTGCTCATAAATAATTGAAAATAATTTCATCTATTCAAAATATATATGCTTTGAAGTGGAATTATGTTTCACATATTGGTTATATAACAAATAACTGACGTGATGTTAAAAACATAGAAATGAATGCGATTTTGATTTATCATGCTTTAATTGTGTTTAGTAAAAATAAATATATGAATTATGATTTATCTCATTTGACATCAGATTATAAGAATAATATGTTAATAAACAATTTTCAATTTTGTTAGCTTCAAAAGAAAATTTGCTTTAAGGATTGTTCTAGGGGTATAATTTGAAGTTTGTAACTACCAATCATATTATAATAATGTTTAATTGACTTGTACATTATAATTGATAAGTCGGTATTGAATAAAATTTACATCGAAACGTTGCAAAAATATGCACGTCACAATGGTAAGTTCGGTTTTTTTTATAGCATAACATATATATATATATATATATATATATATAAAGAATAAGAATTTTAAAATAAAGTTGTCAAATTGAGTATTAAAAATGAGGGGGTAATTATGTAAGAATATTTAAAATTTTCAAAAGGTAACTATAATTAAAGGGCATACATTGTAAATATTTTAATTAATATGAAGACACACGTAATATTTGATGTTGCAATGACCTTTTTGCCCATCTTGAAACTTGTAACATGTGATTTATGAGTTGTAAAACTCAAATTACATTATTAAATTTGCCAATCACTCATGCTTTATATATAGTACAGATATAGCTAAAGTATGTAACACTAGATTTTATCCCCCGTATTACGAGGGTTGTTTTACTTTATTCGTTTTTAATATTTATATATATATATATTTGGATTTTAATTTTATTTATTGTAAGAAAGTTAATAATTAATATACTTGAGGTTTGATAACAAAATGGTTTTACAAATAAATGATACGTTATAATCCGGTTTAAAAGCTATCTGGGTTTGGTGATACCCATTACCCGCTTATTTTCTTTATTATAAAATTGTTTCTTAGTTATAAATAATATCTTTTTTTTAAATAAAATAGGATACTAATTTTTAGTATATTTCTATTATATAGGATTTTCATATCAAATATTTGATGAGATTAATTTTTAATATAATGAGATGTTATAACCCGTTTAAGTTTGGTGAGACCTTTACCCGTGAATTCGGGTCAAATGCGGGAGAAGTCTTCATTTACAAATAAAGCAATCTGATGGCTTGAGAGAATGGTTGTTTTACATTTTTTGTTTTATAATATTTATTTTTTTGATTTTAATTTTCTTTATTGTAAGAAAGTTAGTAATATACTTAGGGGGTGTTTGGGATTCCTTATTTTCATCAACTTATAACTTATAAACTTTTTGAAAAGTTAATAAGGTGTATAAGGTGTTTGGCAAACCATAAGACCTTATGGATTTTAACTTATGGAGAAGGCAAAATAAAAGGGTTTTGAAAAGTTAGGAATTTGTAACTTATTAACTTAATGAGTTTGATTTACCTATTACACCCCTCTAACCCTCAAACCCATTACACTCATTTTAATAAAAGAGTGTCTTTTTTAGTCGTTTTGGCTTTCCAACACATAAGCTAATCCAAACATTTTTTTCAAAACTTTTTTTAAAATATTCATAAGTTAATAAGTCCTTTTAACTAAAAGTTCCTTTTCTCTTAATAAGCAATCTCAAACACACCCTTAGGGTTTAATGATGAAATGGTTTCATAAATAAATGATATGTATAAGCCGTTTAAAAGCTGTCTGGATTTGGTGACCCATGACCCGCTTATGTTTTTTACTATAAAATTGTTTATTAATTATAAATAATATCTTTTTCTTTTTAAATTGGATATTAAATTTTAGTATATCCTTATTTTATAGGTTTTTCATATCAAATAATTGGTAAGATTAATTTTTAATTTAATGAGATGTTATAACCCGTTTAAGAGCTATCTGGTTTTGGTAAAACCCATACCCATGAATTCAGGTTAAATCATTGAGAGGTCTCTGTTTAAAAATCAAGCAACCTGGGGGCTTCCATAAAAGAGTGGAGCGACCACATCGCGACACGTAGGATTTTAGAGGTTTCATTTATATATATTATAGATTATAGATTATAGATTAATATTTAAACCGTAATTAAAAAACCAAATAATCTAAACAAAGAAAATGGTTTAGGCGTGACAGAATAATATGGTTGGGAGTTCAACAGTTAATTTTATGTATTTATTAAACAACCCCCTACGTGGGGTTTGACTTTTGACGTTTTGTATTTTGGTTAGGGGAAATTCTCATAATAGCCATTTTAAAAGATTTTATAAAATGGTTTTTAAATTTGTTCATCTTCTACAAATAATTCACAGAATGTCCATTAAGAAAAAGGCGGGACGATCGAGATGACTAATTCGTAGAGTCAATGAAAAACGAACATGCGTTCATAAAGCTGGCACGATAACTGGTTCGTGAAGACAATCTAAGCGCCAACAAAGCAGTCGGCCCGACGACTGCATTCATGTCTATGTCAGGCCAACTAAATCGTGATCACGCCAACTAGATTGTGAAAACACCGACTGGATCACAACCGACTAGATCACGTTGTTCAAAAACACCGGCCGACTAGTAAATTTCGTTGGATGACTAAATCATATCAAATGAAGATTTTGAAAAAGCGTTATAAAAAATTAGGGACAACTAGATCGTGAACATGCAATTTAGATCATGATGCAAAAAACCGGGACGACTAGATTATGATACAAAAAAACCGAGACAACCAGATTATCATTTTAAAATGATTTGTAAATGGGTTTAGTCACAGGTGACAGGTGTATAATAAAAAAATCATTTTAAAAATCGAAAAAATACAAACATTTATACTATAAATAGACAAAAATAGGATATATGATATAAACCACCAAATATACCCGAAACCAATATTCTTGTAAAATGTCTTTAAGAATCTGGACGTGGTTTTGTTTTTTTTACAAATAGAGAGGAAAACTTGTTTAGACAATGTGTCAAACCATTTTACTTGACTTTTGACGTTTTGTATTTTGGTTGTGATGAAAACATTGAAAGGTTAGAAGGTAAAACTGGAAATATGGTAGAAGAATGTGACTAAACAGTGCCTTCGGTGAAGGCTTAAAAGGTTAAAAGAGGGGTCGTATTTGTTGTCTTTTTTTCAATAAATATATTGAAAATAAAGATAAAATGTCAAGTAAAGTTGGTTGTTTTTGATGGCTTTAATGATTTTAACTAGAAGATAGAAAAACAGGAATTGGCTATAACTATAAAATTGTTTGTGCACATAGTTCTCGACTATATAAGGAAATAAAGTAGTCTCACTAATTTCCAATGTTCCTTGAAGAGCAGCTGGTTTGTATAGCCCTTTAAATGCGTATTATTACAATTGAAAGCAACAAGATATTTTTGTTATTATTATTTTACTATCTTAAAACCAGCATATGATAACTTGGGGGCTTTGGGGGCTGCCGTAGTTTCATAAACAATGAAGAAAATATCCAACGGTCCAACCTTTTAACTATTTTTGTTTTAATGGTCATCCGTTAAAAAAAACTTAACGTCTTTACGTTTTTTCCGAGTTTCAAACTGATGTTTTAAGGCTTTTGATCGGAAGAATGATACGAGTCAAACTGATGTAAAACTTATCTCGAAACGATATATCAAATGGATTGATTTTTCTTGATTGGAAATTCAAACACCCGAATTGAAACATTGTTTCGATGTTTGGATTATCGTTTCGAGATTTACATCACTTGACTCGTATCATTCTTCCGATCAAAAGCCCTAAAATATCAGTTTGCAACTCAGAATAAAGCGCAACGGCGTTAAGTGTTTTTTAACGGAGGACCGTTGAGACAAAATTAGTTGAAAGATTGGACCGTTGGTAGTTATTTTTAAATGTAGGATTATTATTGGCTAATACACAAAAAGTAAGATTATTTATTTTCAATTTGCCTATTCAAAAATAAAGTATTTTAGTTGTATTTCAAGCTATATATATACACACACAACACTCTTCATTTTGGATATCCACACTTACATCATCTCTTTATCATGGCCCAATCACAACTCTCAAACATGGATGATCTCTTTGATCTTGATCTTTGTTTAACCATGGAATTAGATCACCCTTATACAACTCTCACCACCAAAGAACCCCAACCACCATCGCTAGAGGAAGCCAAGAATCAAGTTGTCGCGATGAAGACTATGATCATGGATGCATCAAGTGTTTGTAGTGTGTGTCTTGAAGGTTTCAACTCATCATGCACAAGTGGTAAGCAAGCTCCTTGTGGACATGTCTATCACTTTGATTGTATTACCAAATGGCTCTCCATTCATGACTCTTGCCCTCTTTGCCGGAGTAAAGTTTTCAACAACCGGATAAGTGTTCCGGCATGTAATTTGTAGATATGTTGATGTCATAACTTATTGTTGTATCGGTTGCTAGTCGACAATATCATCAAATGAAAACTATATTCTCTCATGTTTAGTTGAGTTTATATGTGTTATACTTGTTAACTGGGATGTTAGATTGCGTTCGTTGTTCATTGTAGGGCTGGTATTCTGTGAGGAGGTGTTAAAACTTGCAAGGCTCTGTTTCAAAGACCTGTATATGGGTACTCAACCTGCGAAAAAAAGAAACTTATATACTATACTAAAATGTTAAAAACAAAAAAGCAAAAAAAAAAAAAAAAAAAAAAAAAAAAAAAAAAATAATAATAATAATAAAGATGCATGTATGCTTAAGGACACAAAATCCATTTTCTAAACAAAATATAATCATGGGTCGCACCATGCTCTCTACCAATATCCATTAACATTCACCACCTTGGTAAATGCATGGTAGTATTATATATAATTATAATTATCATTTATTTTTATTTTTATTTTTTATATCTATTATTCAATTTTTATTCCATCATTCATCTAAGGTACAATGGGGTTGAATGAGAAACTTTGTGCTCGTTTTGCTTTTGAGTATATATTGTAATCTAATGTCTTTGTAATCGGGTGTATATGTGCTTTGATGTGTTTGTTCTTGGCTAGCATCTTGCTAGTCAAGTTCTTTTTGGTTTCTAATAAAAATTGGTCGTTCAAAAAAAAAAAAATCTAAGATACATTCTACTCCTAATCATACTCTACTGTTTGAAACGAACTCGAACCCTCGACCTCGATGAGAGGAATCATTTAACACACTAAAAATATTTTTGGTGTTAAATAGTTAATGACCGTGTTGAACTATTATCGTAAGTTAATTAGTTTTATCATTACCATTTTTCATTTTTATTCTAATTTATGTATAAAGAGATTTGGTTTTAGTTATTACTTAGACTATATGTAGTGGTTGTTTAGTTAAAATGCCACCTAGACTCTATATAGACGAAATTAAGTTAACTAAAGCCCCTTTTAGATAAGTGTAGTGGTTTTAACAAATTACAATTATTACTCAAATCAATCTTTTAGTTACTATTTTATTATATTCAATAAATATAACAGTTTAAATGATAAAACAACAAATAATAATAATAATAATAAATACAATAACATTTTAATCAAATAAATGTTTCATTCGTTTCCGTTATACTGGTGGTCTTTGTCTAAGTGGTTCGGATCGTGATGTCTGGCCGTCCTTGACTAAAAGTTTAACTCACACTCGAAAAATTCTGATTATCACCGGCTCATACACCTCCCAAGAAGATAAATCGTTGGATAGTTGATCCATCTTTTTTAAAGGTTATCAACTTAGAAAATATAGATTTAGTGTGATGAAAATGTTAAAATTCTTAGTTTTTTAGTGTAAAAAATTTAAGTTTATAATTATTATTTGCAAGTCCTCAAATTATTTTAATTAATTGCTCTGTTGAAGAATTTATTGCATTTGAAATTTTGGGGCCTTAGCGGGCGAAGATAATAGCCCCATATTTGCATGTCACGTAATGGTTTTAACATAGACATATGTAGCCAAATCATCACTTTTGGAGCCCCATGTAACTCCACTACGTGCAGTCTTATTACCAATAGCATTTCGCTTTTCGTTTCGTTTCTAGAGCATCATGCTATTATAAGAACATCATTGCTTTTATGTATAAAGACTATATTGCTCCTTTCAACATGCTTAGTTAGGGTAACTTATGTATTAAATTTTATATTTTAGTTAAAAACAAATGGTTTTAATTTGCTCATGTCTCCCTTATTATATAAACAACATAAATATTTATCAGCTACAATATTATAATTATAGCCTAATGATTTCAAGATATCTGATAGGGTGGATGCCCTCAAAACGACGTGGATTCAAGTCTCGTAAAAAAAAATGATTTACTAATTTGTCGTTACAAAATAAATTGAAGTCATGCGACATATTAACACCAACCATAAACTTGACATGCAGCATGAATATGGGCTCCAATGCATTTCGATCACAAATTGACCTATACTATTATTTTATGTTGCTCTTGTTTTGTACAATATGATTGCCGATTTATGGATGTGGTATTATCATAAAACCTCAAGGATATAATATATTTTGAACATTTGTTTAGACTATCCAACACGACAAGTTGAGGGAATAAATATAATGCAAAAACATGATTTTAAATGCTACATTAAAATAAAGTTTGATTGGTTGGATACTATTAGGCAGTAAATACTTGAACGACTAAAGTGTAAATATTCAATAGTTTAGGGTTATAATTGCAAATATGTTAGTATACATATTTAGTAGTCGTGAATGAGGAATTTATCAATGATTTGAGAATTAATTACTTCTTCTGTGTTTTCCTTCTTCTAATAATCGATCATACGTTTTGATTACCAAATTGTACGTAACAGATACCTCATAAGTCATAACCTATGTAGTTAATGCGGAAAAAAATCAGATAGCGATTAAGGGACGCTTTTTGAGATATAGGTTATTGCGGTGGGATAGCGGTGGGATAGCGGTGAGATAACGGTAATTTTAATATCATGCAATTATATATATATATATATATAATAGTAATATCAAAAGGAAAAACACAAAAGTATCGATAATTGAAACATGACTCAATCATAAGCAATGAAATCTTCCTCCAAGCCCACATCAACTAAGGTATCGTTGGTAGACGAAAGAGCAAGAACGTGATTTTTTTAGGGCTTGGATAAAAAAATCGTTCATAAACAAATAATAGATCAAATTTGAAGTTTGGACTATTATGGCCTTTTTTTTTAATTTAGTCCAAATATGGCAACCTTGAAAATCGATGCTATAATCGCTATCTAGGAAAAAAAATCGGTCAAATAGCGGCCAATAGCGCCGCTAATAGTGGTTCCGTTATTATGGATCGCTATTGGCACCGCTATTTTGCAAAGGTCCGCTAACCGCTATCCCATTGCTATCTCACCGCTATCTCAATGATATCCCACCGCTATTGACTGCATAGGTCATAACCCCTCACGCTAGTTGGATACCTCATAAGTCATAACCCCTCGCACTAAATTACCAGCTATGGCTGGCAATTTGGTATATGTTTAAAACACGATCAAACCAGCTAATAAAAAAGGTACACTATGCGATATTTTTATTTTTCTAATTATTGAAATTAGTAAGTTATTTTCAATCATTTTTCCTTATTGACATATGAAACTTAAAACAGTGGTTAAGCGAATCATATACATGTTTGATACTTGTGTTAAGCACGTCGTTTCTAACATGTTTAACAAGACAAGGCCTGTTTTGCCAACTGAAAGTATCACATATTCACATGGTTTTTTAAGAATAAACAAGTTAGTGTGGAATATGAGTTGTAATTTGTGCTTCGTTAATATACATTTTTATTTAATTTTTATTTTTGATTCATATACTTTTCATCTTTAATTTAAACTAGGTTAGATCCCGTGTTACACATTGACGGAAAATCTAGCATTATTATTAAAGGTATCACATTGTTGTTTTAATTAAAAGAATCCAACATACAAGGACAAATAGAGAAAATTTAAAATATAATTCTAAGTTATGCCACATATTTCTAACTTATACCATGAAACAAAAAAGATATATTAATTAAAATTTCATCATCTACTAAAGTCTTATGTTGTAAACTATGAAGTGTAAACTTGTATATGTTGTAACATAAGCTGTGTGTTATAAAAACAATTTTTATTGAAATTATAAAACCTTTAAGTACACAACATAAAAATTGCGAAAAATATGAATATAATAATGAGATATAATTTTAATTTTTATTAAACCGCGCGTTTAATAAATAAACAATATAATCCATACCTCATGACTTAAACAATCATTTCAATCTAAACATCCATACATCCAGTCCAAACGTTCATAAATAATTTCTCAAAATCAAAAAAAATAAAATAACAAAGTCTCAAAATTTTAAAAAATAACAATGAAAACAATTAATCGTCTTTATTACTCAATAAATGATGATTATAACCATTTATTTTGAAACCCTTTTTAACTTAAGAGTCAATGTTTAAATTAACATGTGGAAATTATATAAATGAAAATTTGATGAGTTAGAAGCCTATGTGAACATGTTAGTTGAATGCTATATGAAAACCTTGAATTGCCTTAATAGTAGTAAGATAAGATTAGCATGTTGTGTTTTAAGTAATCATTAAAATTCAACAATAAGTTTGCCCGTAAAACTAAACGAAATTAAAGTTCTTTATAGAAATGACAGAAATTAAGCTTGCCCATTATTGTTATTATAAAGTAAAACCTTAATTTATAAACATAGAATTAATTGATATTAAAATGAGTTGACCTATTTTTATTGGCATCCGTTTCAAAGTAACCAAAATTTAGTGATTGATTTATTGTAAATTTAACAAAATTAAACCTATTTCGTCCGGATACCAAGAATAAATTTACATTCTAGTTGCTTACAGTCTTACACGAACAAAAGATAATACTTACAATAATATAAATAATTACAACAATCTTACATTTAACGTTTGCATAATATATTGACCCCAAAATAGTCAAAATTTAATCAGAAAGTGGCAATTATCCAAATCACTCACAAGTTGCTGGCTATCAACAGTGACAAATTACCTTGATGGCTTCAAATTCCATCTGCGCAGAATTTGAAAACTAGATATCAAATCAATTTTAAAAAATAGAGATCCAAAACTCACCCTAGAAAGCCAAGATTGCATTTGTATAGAACCAATAAATTTAATGTTAATATAGAATCAATAAATCAAGAAATCAAATTACATACCTTGTCAAACTGATTCAAGGAATAATGATGTTAATGGTTGCAGATAAACGGACCTGTCAATCAAAATTAGGGTTTTAATTGAGATTAGGTGTTTAATGTTAGTATATATAAAAAAAATAGCTATAGATTTTATAAAAACTTACAAGTAGCATTTCTTCATTACCTTATCCATCTTCATCTTTTGCAAATAAAACCAACACCAGATGTTGATGCATTACCAATGAAATCTCCAACTTACTGTAACTCAATTTAAGCTTTAAAAAAATTGCGTCACCAGATTCCTATCAAGAAAAAAACATTAATATAAAAAATACCATCCACAACATTTTATTGTGAATGTAGCAGTTTCGGCCCATTTTCTTATAATTTGTTTAAATATCAAATCTGTAATAAACAACAAAAACAAATCAACCCAAACGTAAAGAACATTAGAAGAATAATAAATTTTAGAAATACAACTAAGCTCCAAACACAATATATAAATCAAGATGGAGCTGTTTTTGTTATTATAAACGAATGATACAACACAACATGACTAATAGATATAGAGGGTTATGCGAACCATAACCTTTGCTATGAACAACTAATGGAGATATTTTCTGCCATCAAATCCAAAATGGGTCATCTTCACCAACTCTGCGTGCCTATTACATAACATAGAAATGGTGTGAAGAATTCCCTTCTCATCATGTATGTTATATAGTGATTAGACAACAATTTATTTTTGTTAAGTCTGTAAACATAAAAATTGTTATAAATGCAATTTAATATTATTAGGCGTAACAATATGCATATAGCAATGCAATATATAAGTCAACGGTAAGTATTTTAGGATTAACCCCCCACCCCTAAAAATAACCTTTCACGTTTGGCTACTATATTAGCTTTCTCAGCTCATTCTATAATTGAAACATTGAAACAAATATATAACTAAATCCTATATGGTGGAAATAAGGGTTGTTACAATATATTAGTAATATAGAATTTTGAATTATGGAATAAACTTTATTTTGGTAATTGGCGGAATGTATGGGTTACTTAAATTTCATTAAAATTAATTTGTGGAAATTATGAAAATGTCAATAATTGAGGGATATTTAAAATTCTTTTTCATAATTTTAATTCTGAATTCATAAACGAAAATAAATTTTGAAATTTGAAAATCTGATATCAAATGCATAAAATCTTATCAATTAATGTTTGATTTTTGATTAAGTTTGTAATTCAATTGAATGTAACAAAAAATTGATTATTGATCGGAATTGCATATTGTACTCATAAATCCATTTAAATGATAACGACTTACATTATTGACTGGCTAAAAAATTAGGGTTACCTAAATGGTTCGAAAATTAGGGATATAGTTTAAAAACGGAAAAAATACAGATTCAATAAGATTGATCAACAAATAAATCTTTGTAATCACCATGATAAAAGAATTTTACCTGGAAGATGATCTTCAATTGAATCAATATGTGTAGCTGGAAGAAAGAAACATAATATAGTTAAGCTATTTGGCGTTTGCCTCATAATGATAATAATATATAATAGGGTTAGAGAAGAGGCGAGATGTATATTAAAATGGGAATCGGGTTATATCGAATCAGGTTATAACAAATAAACGGGTCGTGCGTGTTTGACAATATTTAGATTAAAATTTAATGGGTAATATGTGGAAATTAATTATATGGAAATGTGATGATATGGAGGCTAGATTAATGACACGCAGACGTAATTGAGTTGCTTTAATATATATATTAGTTAGATTAGATGTTACTTACAAAACAATTTTTTGTTTTTAACCCCAACAATTTTTCACTTTTAACTTTAGTTCCAGTAACTTTTCATATTTTACAAATTTTTCATGTTATGTTTCGGTCTAAATTTTGTGAGTTAACATGTTGCAACGCGCATGTGTGGTTCAACGTTTTTATGTTTATTTTCCCTTCTTAATAGATCCATATCATCGTGCGGGTCGTAAGTTGACTTAGTTGCTTTTTTCTATGTTATACGTTTCGGTTTAATTTTTGCACGCTAACACACCATGATGACGCACGTAGTTGAATGCTTTTACGTGCACTTTTTGTTCTTTTTATAAGTCTCGTTGCAAAGCGCATGTCCAACGCTCCCGTCAATCGTTCTTTTTATAAGTCTCGTCGCAAAGCACATGTCCAACGCTCCCTTCAATAGTTGTGTTTGACGAAACGGCGCCCCTTCAACACACGAGTACGATAAAACGTTTCGACGTTGTTTTTTTTTGGTCTTTGAAGAAACACCAGTCGAACCCCGACAGATTACGAGTAACCTGAGGGTTAGATAGACGTTTCCCACGAGGGGTTAATTCCGGCAAGATGGTTCTTCCGATAACCTGCAAAACAGACACCGTGAGCTCGTCACTAAGAAAGGGGGGGGGGGGGTTCCTCCTTGTGACCACCCTCCGGCGTGAGAATCAGTCTATATTACTCTTTGAATATAAAAGTATATTATTAATACTAGAGCAGTTATCAGGTAAATTATACAAGATATTAGATGATGAAATGATAATACCATTTGATGTCTTTTATAGCCGAAGGTGAGTTTCCAAGGAGGTTTAGCCGGCCTACTACTCTGTCAACTGTGGCCTACGCACGTGCTCTGCTGGTAATTGGTGGATAGGTAGCGGCTGACAGTGACCAGGCATGCTGTTCACTTTTCCTTTTCCACCAACTACAGGCTAGGCACGTGGTATGGCAGGAGTTGGTGAGCAGGCGGCGGCTATTGGTCACAGTGCTGTGGCGTGTTGTCTGCCATGCTGCTGTCAGTGAGCTGTCGTATCGTTGGTCAGATCTTTTGTCCATACCTCGTCAGGTATCACACAAAAGATCCTCCATTATTATACGGACTGGCTCATTTAGGCGGGAGTTTTCCCCCTCCCGCCTTTATGCGGGAATGTTCCCGGCTTTGCTCATTCCTTCTTCAGGTGACTACTGAATTATTACGAGTTTGAGCCTTATGCGTGTAGCCATGCTGCGCGGGTGGCCAGTCCCTAATGGCGGGTATCCGCACCTGCGGGAACAGGCAGATACTTGGAAACCATAGGGAGGCATTTCCTGCGAGACCAGCTTGCGTACCGCATGTGAGGTCGTCACAACTCAGAGCGTGGTGGGTCCTGCGGGTTTGGTAGGTCGCGGCGCAGACGTCCCTATGGTGAAGTCTGCGGGTTCAACTGCGCAGACGTCCGTTTAAGGAATCTTGCGTGTTCAACTGCGCAGACGTCTCCTTTTAAGGGAGTCTTGCGGGTCCTAACCACCTCTGCTGGGACCTACCTCTTCAAGTCCCCCCAGTCCAATGTTCTTCTCATGAATGTTTAATAAAGTGAGGTGAACTTTTGGACTTAAGCAAGGGGTTTTTGAAAAGGGTTTAATTTTATGGGTTTTCCGCAGGAGGTCTTACCCACGGGTTTCCCAATGTCACGCAGAATTTCCCAATGTTCTGCTTGATCTCTGGGATGATGCGGATAGGTCTGTAACCTCCCCGCAAGTCAGGAGCGTTTAGAACCTTTTGTGTAGATTCTCCATGAGGTCTTGGTGGTTTTGAACATAGTGATCAATCATGTTATAACCACCAATTCCATCCTGAAGTTTCAAACAATCTAGTTCTTGACGTTCCCGCTATGCGGGGATGTTAATCCCGTTTCTGCAAGCATGGCCCAGAAGATCCTTCTTGGTTTCAATTCCCATGGAGTGCTCGGTATGCGAAGGGTTTTGCCTTGACGCTGTACCCGCACTTCGTCTTATTAGTTACTTTACTCCCAAGGTATCCCTGGCGTTAAATCCCTGCAGGGCTAGGTGCGTGAAGGGTTTTGCCTTAACACTGTACCCGCACCTGACTTATGGTTGCCGGGGTGTTCCTGGCGTTTAATCCCCTGCGGGCGCTAGGTATGTGAAGGGTTTTTCCTTAACACTGTACCCGCGCCCGACTTACAATTGGGTGCCGAGGTATGACTTTTTACGGGTGTTAGGTATGTGGAGGGTTTTGCCTTAACACTGTACCTGTGCCCGTTTTGTAGTTGGGTGGAATGCCAAGATTTTCTCGGCTTCACTTCCCTGCGGGTGCTAGGTATGTGAAAAGTTTTGCCTTAACATTGTACCCACACCCGACTTCATAGTTGGGTATTCTTGGCTTCTGTTCCCTGCGGGTGCTAGGTATGTGAAGGGTTTTGCCTTAACACTGTACCCGCAGCCGACTTACGGTCAACTGGATAGCCGGGGTAAGGGGTTTTTCCCGCTTACTTTTCGAATCTTTGAAATTTGAATTGGTGAAAGGATAAGAACAGTCGTCGTGCGACGGTTTCTTCTGACTGTGTCAGGACGTGCTGGAAGTTATGGCGACGTGACATTATATGGTCATTCCAGACGCTTTTTACGGCGCGTGGGCGCGATCTTTCGGGCGCGTGGCCGCAAAATTAATGGCACTCGTCATTTCAACAGCTGTTGCCAGCTTGCCTGGTGCCACATGTCACGGTTTCATTGCACCTTCAATTTCTCTCTCCTCCGCATTAAATTCATCGCATTAATTGCGTTCACTATATAAAGGGGGAGAGGGTCCTTTGTAATTCACACCTTCACTTCTTCTCTTCATCTCTAAGGCGATTTCTGGTGAATACTCCCTTATTCAGTTGAGCATTCCCCCGAAATCGTTTCTTTTTCTTCTGCAATATGTCTTCCCATGATGCTGAAGCTGTAGTCGACGATAAGAGTACTGCTGGCGAATGCCAGTGTGCTCTACCTGTCGATCTGTACCAGTACGTCGTCAGGAAATTCATGCTTGAGTCTCTTGAGCCTGAGTTTCCTGAACCCCAGCAGACTGTGTACGATGCCCCCAGCGGCAAGATCGGGGTATATGCTGCATTCTTTGTTTATGGGAACCTTAGGTTCCCATTGACAAAGTTTGTGTACCGTGTCCTGGAGAGGCACGGTGTGCACCTGACCGAGGTGCATCCGATGGCGATTGCCAAGATTCGGCACTTCGAGTGGGTGTGCCGGATTCTGGGCATTGAGCCCTATGTGGACCGCCTGATGACCTTCTATACTTGGAGGTGCATCCAGGGGTGGTACACCCTGACAACCCGGATCAAGGGTTTGAAGATTTGCGCAACCGAGCGCAGTCTCCGATCGTGGAAGCGGGAGTTCTTCTACATTTCTGCACGCGCCATCCCCATTGCCATGAAGTTTAAAAATGGCCAAGCAATTCCGAGCCTTCACGCCACCAACTACCAGGAGGCGGAATGGTTTTCGAAGATATCCCGGGTCCAATCTCCGGTTTACCGGTTTCCGGAGTCCGGGATGGTGATGCTGGGGATGAGCCGGGTATGGAAGGAGGCGTCTCGGTTTCCCATCCTTCTCGAATACGGTTTGAACTTTATTCCTTATGGTATGTCTTGTCTTTCTTGCTGATATGAGTTTGTCTTCTAACTGTTTCTTTTCTTTCAGAGGGGAACGATTTGAAGTCGCTCCTGTACCCGCGGGAAGCTGACGGTCCCGTGCGGGTGGGTACTCGTGCTCTAGACGAGAACGAGTTGCCCATCCTGGAACAAACGGCGGATCGGTTTGTGGAGGTCTATCCGCTGGGCCACGAGATCCTAAGCCACCGGCGGCCAGGTAAGGCGATACTCTATCCTCAACCCCTCAATGCTGTACCCGCTGCTGGAATTCCTGACATCCTGTCTTCTTCTGAGGAATCCGCAGATGGTCCTCCGTTGGTGCGGAAGAAGAGGGCTGCCGGCGGGAAAGGGAAGGAGAAGGTGGCCTCCACAGCTGATCCGGTGCTTCTATCTGACACCGAGTCAGATAGTGGAGAGGTGGCGGGGAACCCCGGTGGTGAGAAGACCACTGCTCCGGAGGCTACGACTGTTACCTCCGGAGAACCAACGACGACGACGGTGACCGGCATCAAGAGACCGGCTCCATCGGGCTCGTCCCCGCCCGTCCGTACGTTCAGGCTCAAGAAAACCCGTAAGTACAAACATCATTATCTTTGTAGATTTATCACTTTATAAATTTATTGAAACACTTATCTTCTTGTGTAGGCGTGGATGTTGACGCATTCCAGGGTGGAGCGCAGAGGAGTACCCCTCCGCCGATGACGGTAGGCTCGGTCAGCCTACCTGAGGCGACGACCCAGGCGCCTGCGCCTGCTTCCGCTGGATCAGTTGCTCACTCCCTTGAGCCAACTGTTCCAGCTGAGATGACGTCACCGCCGGTGGTAAGTGCGATTTTTACAGCATCTTTCACCGAGCCGGCGGTTACGATTGCTGCGGATTCTGCGGCGGCGACCACGGCGGCCGCTACTATGCCTCCGCCACCGGCAACGACGGCCGGCCCATCAGGTACGCGCAGGGCTTCTCGCCAATCTTTGTCACCTTCCCATCTGCCCGACCTTTTGGATGGATTTCCCTTAGGTTCAGGCGATGGGTTCGGTGGCTATCGGCCTGTGATCGACCCTACAGGTGCGTAGGGTTCTTTTGGCCTTTATATTTTTCTTCATCTTTTCCTAACTGCTTTGTTTCTTTTGCAGTGTCGGATTCCAATGAAGTGTATGTTCCACGATGGAACATCCGCCGAGGAACAACCCTTCGTACCCCTGTGGAGTGCGTGGAATGGGCTCGCCACGCTGCTCCCCATGGTGCGTTGGGGGAAGCCATGGCTAGCTACCAGGAGGGTAGGCTAACCAATGAGCTTCGGGTTCTCCAGGCCCGGATGCAGCCGCGCGTCGAGCTGCTTTGTCGTGAAAACGACAAGTTGAAAGCAGCTCGCGCCAAGGAAGTATCTCAAGCGCGGGCTCTTCGGGAGGAGAACCAACAGTTGGCCGCAGCTGCTGCGGAGAAGGAGAAGGCCTTCAAGGCCCTCGAGGTTGAGGTTCAAGCGCGACTCGAGGCCCGCTCCAAGGCTGCCCAAGCTGTTAACGAACAGCTTCGGCTGGCTAAGGAGACTGCGAGGAACGCAACCGAGAGGGCCACCAAGGCTGAAGCCGTTGCTGAGCCTTTACGCGTGGAGAACGAGGAGCTCAAGGCCAAATTAGAGGCTCTCCAACGTGCTCATGATGCCTTGGCGATGGAAGATGCCAAGAAGCTCCAAGAGATCCTGGACCAGAGGGGCGTACTTGACCACACCGAGCGGAAGCTTAAGGGCGTTGAAGAGGCTGCTGCAAAGGAAGTGCTACTTGCCAACCTTAACAAAAGCGAAGCCGAACGCGCCCGCACCCAAGCTCAAGCCGCCCTCCAAGAAGCTCTGGTTGCCAAGGAATGGCTTCTTCGAGAAGCGTTGTCTCAGGTATGTTTGGCTTTACGTCTTCACGCTTTCCTTTGTACATAGAAAAGGTGTTTGACACTTGTATTTTCTTTGTAGGTTGTGCATCGGGTCTTCTCAGAGACTACTTATGATGATGCCATGAGCACAGCCCTCAACGCTTCTCATGAGGATGGGGAAAAGGCCGGCTTCCTGCTTGGTCTAGGGTTCGTTGAGAAAGGCGTCCCGCCTTCCAACTTCCCTTTGTTCGATGTGGACACCGAAGCTGCATATGACCAAGCGGTGAACCAATATGCCGCCTTCCCGCATCCGGTGGTGGAGAAGGTGAAGGAAGTCGCTGCTGCTGATAATGGACTTGCTATCCTCAAGGCTTTCCTTGAACCGCCACGCTCTGCTGATGGGGCGGGTCCAAGTGGAAGTGGTCCTGAAGCTTGATTCTGAAGATCCCTTCCCGCTGCTAGGATAGACTAGATTTTGTTTTGTAGGCGGGTAGTTACCCGGCCATTCTTGTAATATATCTTTTGTGAAATACAAATCTTTTTGTGGATAAGACTGTTATTTCCTTTGGGTTCATTGCTTTATAAAACCTTATATGACTTGCAAACTTAGTTTAAATTAGCGATTTCCCAAGTGTTTAGAATAAGTTAACCTTGAATGTGGTTGACAGTAGGTTGAAGTTTTGCTTCCCCCTTTGTGAGTGTGCGGATAGGACCGGCACTTGCACTTGGTAGGATGGCTAAACTTTACCTATGTCTGACCTGCGCGTAGGTTTTTCCTTATCCTTTCAGAATGACTTTTAACCGTTCGACGCGCGGTTGTTAATGAGTTAGTGTTCAGCTTCCGCTACCAGGATTCATGCGGGTATACCGGCACTTTCACATAGTGGGATGGCTGAACTCTTCCCCTTTAACTGTCCTGCATGAAGGTCTTGTCATTTTCTGGGTTTATGCGGGTTTTGCCGCCTTCCCCACGCAACGATTCTTCACTTGATGCGGTGAACTACCGGCATTAGTGTTCGAATCGACCGTTCAACGCGTGGTTGTTAATAGGTTAGTGTTCAGCTTCCTCTACCAGGATTCATGCGGATATACTGGCACTTTCACATAGTGGGATGGCTGAACCTTTCCCCTTTAACTGACCTGCGTGAAGGTTCTGTCGTTTTTTGGGTTTATGCGGGTTTTGCCGCCTTCCCCACGCAATGACTCTTCTTGATGCGATGACTACCGGCATTAGTGTTCGAATCGACCGTTCAACGCGTGGTTGTTAATAGGTTAGTGTTCAGCTTCCTCTACCAGGATTCATGCGGATATACCGGCACTTTCACATAGTGGGATGGCTGAACCTTTCCCCTTTAACTGACCTGCGTGAAGGTTCTGTCGTTTTTTGGGTTTATGCGGGTTTTGCCGCCTTCCCCACGCAATGATTCTTCACTTGATGCGGCGGATACCGGCATCTCCATGTGCAAAGTTCATAAAATATAAATGTAAAATCATCAGCTTCAATTTGAAGGAGAATCGTTTCCATTAGAAGTGGCTCTAGGCCTTTCTTTACAAATTTGGAATTGATCTACATACAAACTGTGTAATTGAGCTCCCATTAGGCGTGGCTTGGATGGGAGCACCATCGAGCCTACATGTATCTTGTTCGAGATCTCGTTGTTTACGCAGTATGTAGTCTCCGTTGAAGCTGTGATTTTATTCGCGTTTCCCCAGCTGGGGTTCACGCATCAGCCTGCTCGACGCTCACTTCGCCACAAGGTGCGCGAGTGTCCCATCTTT
>NW_027503672.1:0-35435 GCF_021521415.1 Bidens hawaiensis
TGGTGGATACTATTGGTCGGTCTCCGTTATCCATCTTGATTTCTTTGGCAAGTCTTCTTGCTGCAGAGAAAGAAGTTCACAAATGTCTGAACCTCCAGAGATGATGTCACACCCTCAAAATCCACTAACGGAGTTTTACCGTCAGAGGGTGTGAACTGGCAGGATCGGAATTATTAGTTATAACCAAACCAAAGAAAAACGTTTAAATGAAAGTAAGTGCGAAAGCGTAAAACCTTAATTC
Organism: Bidens hawaiensis; assembly: GCF_021521415.1. NCBI lineage: Eukaryota > Viridiplantae > Streptophyta > Magnoliopsida > Asterales > Asteraceae > Bidens > Bidens hawaiensis. The sequence continues at coordinate 242 of NW_027503672.1, forward strand.
AAAAGTTGCGTCACGCAGGACGACTTAAAACCAAATGTAACTGTTAAATTAAGTTTGCAGAATAAAAGTGTTTTCATTAATGCATGCTCCTAAACCGCGCGCCCGCCTCGGCTACCTGAGAATAACATACTAAAAGTGTCAACACAAGGTTGGTGAGTTCACAAGTAAAATAAGATAAATCGTTTAGCGTTTTGCGTAACCTCGTTACGACGTTTAAATGTTGCGTAACCCCGTTACGACGTTTGAGTGTGTAACCACGTTACAGCGTTTGAGTGTGTAACCATGTTACAGCGTTTAAGTGTGTAACCACGTTACAGCGTTTAAGTGTTTTTGCATTACCAGATAGTGTTATGTCAAATTATATATCGATAGGTAGCTAATCTATACAACAAGTATCGCTAAGTGGTTCGCGACCGAAGCTGACTGTTTATCAAGTGCCCGTCACCAGGTCCTCCAGACCATGGTAAGTGTTAGCCCAAATTTACACCCACTCAACCTCCAGTTGAGCTTAGCGTCGGGTGGGGTTTGTCAAACCCAGTAGTACTACCCAAAAGTGACTCGCTATTCCAAATATTAACCGTCCGATGTGTGGGACTTCAAATGTTACGTATGCCGCTTAGCCTTTACAAGTGATATATAATTTATAACAAAATCTTTCATATGCGTTTATCTCAGAAAATATGTTTATCGGAGTATGTTATCTCCCCCAAGTGAAAAACGTTTGAAACAGTTTAAGAGTGGGGTAAGTGAACTCACTGTTTGCGAAGAAATATCCGATCTAGATCACCGAGTGATGCGCGTCGTAGAAAACTCTCTAGCGTTCTAAAATAACAAAGAGATTTTCTAAGTATCGGAATGTTTAACGAGTCTCTAGACTCGGCACATAATACCTATGCACGTAACATGTTTCGTGTTTCGTTTGTGAATCGTGTGTGACTTAAACAAGTAAAATTGTGATACGATACATGAGTGAGCAATTACTTTCGTGGTCACGTATTAATAACATACTTATTAGCAATTATTCCCGTAGGGGCATTTTGGTCAACAAACAAAGACTAACTAACCATTATTCCCCATAAGGGCAATTTGGTCAATTCATGGCAATCAACTAGCAACTATTCCCCGCAAGGGTATTTTGGTCAAAATACAACAATTATATAAAAACTATCATATTTCATGCATTCCTATACAACTCAGCAGCTAGTTTCGTTATGACAGAATTTCTACTTGAAAGATTGCACTAGTTTACCGATTATAACGTCTCAATTAATTTACCAAAAATTACCACAGGAGCATACATATCTTAGTTTCCAGAACATCTTTTATCTTATTTTTATTCCATATAGATTGTTCATAATGATCAAAACATTACAGCTAACTTATATCAGTCAGATTCATGCACATCAGAATGTTATTTGCAATTCCCGTTAAACGAAAAATCCAATAAATGCAAGACCACTTGGGTTTGGTTCCTAACTCAGTGAGTCAACCTCCAGAAGTGGAACCACCCAATTGGTCTCGTAGTTCATGAGATATAACATTTACAACATAACCTAACAGCAGGTCTAACAGCTCAGCTTTGCATCACGTTTTTGTAAAATCATAAAAGTATACTTCCACTTATCCAAAAATTACGAATTTATACTTCATAGAAACTAGACTCAACCTAGTTTACTGCAGTACCCACAATCTCAATCAATTTTCACGTTTACACTTCGTTACAGTCAGTTAAACATCGTATATACGTTCTGTCCAGATCTGTTCACATCAAAACTCATCATAATAACAATCTATGAACTATCATGCATCCATATAACCCTCTAGACACTATAACTACTATCCATGCATATCAATCACACCATACATACAAGTTAGGGTTTTACTTGATATCAAACTCAAAGACAACAATAATCATGCAACAATATCAAATCCAGTTATCAATCATCATCAATTAAATCAGAATCACTATGAACATCATAATACCAAGAAATCAGCCATAAAGGTTTACAATTAACCCAATAAAACTAACAATTAAACATAGAGGATGCATAGAATAGTTGTGTATACCTTCCTAGCACCTTAATCTTCAATCAAACTTGAAAAATCTTGAGTGTGTGTGTGTGTATAGGTTCCGATCGCAAGGTTAGGGTTAGGATTAGGTTCCGATCGGAACTTTGTGAGGAAGAAAGAATAGAAGTTAGGGTTTGGGTTATCATGTATTTATAGACTAATATGTTACACTTTGGCCCCTCAACTCCTAAGTATTACTTTTTCTAGAACATTCTATCATAACTTGCACATTAAGTTAACATTAAGTATTACTTTTTCTAGAACATTCTATCATAACTTGCACATTAAATTAACATGACAATAATATTATCACATAACACATAATCCTAACACATAATTATCACATAATTAGTGTTTTAGTGTGTTTCGTTTATTCCTCAATCGTTTGCGTTTCGGTGCAAATCCCGAAAGACTACTACACATGTAGTAAGTGTTAAGCGTCATTTAAACCCTAGTTTAAATGTAATGAGGTTTGCGTTTAGATTCAATAAATCTAAAGTTTGAATTGACAGAGTTGCGTTAACGGAGTTAACCTGAAATGACGATTGTCACATCATTCCCATGTTAAAGAATTTTCGTCCCGAAAATTTGAGTCAAGTCGTGATGAGTGTCTGAAAAAGTAAGAAAAAATTTCAGTTTGTCATATCATCTCCTAGTAGAAAGAAATTTCGTCCCGACAATAATATTATCACATAACACATAATCCTAACACATAATTATCACATAATTAGTGTTTTAGTGTGTTTCGTTTATTCCTCAATCGTTTGCGTTTCGGTGCAAATCCCGAAAGACTACTACACATGTAGTAAGTGTTAAGCGTCATTTAAACCCTAGTTTAAATGTAATGAGGTTTGCGTTTAGATTCAATAAATCTAAAGTTTGAATTGACAGAGTTGCGTTAACGGAGTTAACCTGAAATTGACGATTGTCACATCATTCCCATGTTAAAGAATTTTCGTCCCGAAAATTTGAGTCAAGTCGTGATGAGTGTCTGAAAAAGTAAGAAAAAATTTCAGTTTGTCATATCATCCCCTAGTAGAAAGAAATTTCGTCCCGAAATTTAATTCATACCCTCGGTGATTTCTGACGGTTTGCCGGGTTTCGCGGTTTTCTGTGTTTGGTCAGCCCTTCAAAAAGGTGAGGATACTTTTTTTCATCATTTGATCCTCGCGTTCCCACGTGAACTCCGGTCCACGTCTCGAGTTCCAACGAACTTTAACAATTGGAATTTTGCTGTGCTTGAGCGTTTTGGTTTCCCAATCCAAAACCTCAACTGGTTCTTCAACGAAGCGTAATTGTTCATCAACTTGCAGTTCCTCCAAAGGGACTACTTGAGTTTCATCGGATAGGCATTTCTTTAAATTCGATACGTGAAAAACGTTGTGTACACTGCTGAGTTCTGCTGGTAAGTCCAGTCGGTACGCCACGGGACCAACGCGTTCCGTTATCCGGTAAGGACCAACATATCGTGGGTTGAGTTTGTTTCGTTTTCCAAAGCGAACCACACCTTTCCAAGGTGAGACTTTGAGTAACACTCGATCGTTTTACTTGAAATTCGAGAGGTTTTCGGCGCTTGTCAGCGTAACTCTTTTGGCGATCACGTGCTGCTGCCATGCGGTTTCGGATTTGAACAATCTTTTCCGAAGTTTCGAGTACCAGTTCTGGACCAGTGATTTGGCTGTCACCCACCTCTGCCCAACAGAGCGGTGATCGACACTTCCGTCCGTATAGTGCTTCAAACGGTGCTGCGTTAATACTTGCGTGGTAGCTGTTATTATACGAAAACTCTACCAAGGGTAAGTGGGGTTCCCAACTTTTTCCGAAATCTAAGACGCATGCACGCAACATATCCTCCAGGGTCTGAATAGTCCGTTCACTTTGCCCATCCGTCTGAGGATGGTATGCGGTACTCATATCGAGACGTGGTGCCCAGTGCGCTTTGCAGCGACTTCCAAAAGTGCGAGGTGAAACGAGAATCTCGGTCGGAAATGATCGAGACAGGCACTCCGTGTCTAGACACCACTTCTTTCATGTATACGCGAGTCAGTCTTTCCATTTTGTCCGTTTCCTTAATTGCTAGGAAGTGTGCCGATTTAGTCAAACCGGTCAACGATCACCCCAGATGGTATCGCATCCCGTCGGTGTCTTAGGCAAACCCGTAATAAAATCCATTGAGATGTGCTCCCATTTCCACATTGGGAGTTCCGGTTGTTTGCAGTTGACCAGATGGTTTCTGGTATTCTATCTTGACTCTGGCACAAGTCAAGCATTTGCTCACGTAGGTGGCAATGTCGGCTTTCATGTTCGGCCACCAGTAAAGTGCCTTTAAATCATGATACATTTTGTCTGAGCCAGGGTGGATAGAATATCGGGACTTGTGAGCTTCGTCCATCACTAGAGTTCTCAACTCTCCGTATCGTGGAACCCAAATCCGGTTCTCAAATATCTGACCCCGTCCGATCTGGTTTCAAGTTGCTTGTTCATGCCCCGCATGAGTTCCGATGGGAGATTTTCATCTTTCAAAGCTTCAAGTTGCGTATCGCGAATCTGATCGGGTAAGCTGGCATGAATCGTGAGTTGCAATGCTCTCACCCGTCTGGGTTTATCTGTTTCTTTTCTGCTGAGGGCGTCGGCCACCACATTGGCCTTGCCAGGGTGGTACTTGATGGCACAATCGTAATCTTTAAGCAACTCGACCCAACGACGCTGTCGCATGTTCAGCTCCTTCTGATCGTAGATATGTTGGAGACTCTTGTGGTCGGTGTAAATGGTAAACTTGGTACCGTACAAGTAATGCCTCCATATCTTAAGAGCAAACACCACAGCTCCGAGTTCCAAATCATGGGTCGTGTAGTTCTTCTCGTGAACCCGTAGTTGTCGAGAGGCGTAGGCTATAACCTTCTCGAGTTGCATCAGCACACAACCGAGACCTTGTATAGATGCGTCACAGTGTAACTCAAAATTTTCCGTTCCCTCGGGGAGGGCTAAAATAGGGGCGCTACAAAGCTTGGTTTTCAACAGTTGAAAAGCGGATTCTTGCGCGTCACCCCAGTTGTACTTAGTGCCCTTGTGGGTCAAAGCGGTGAGGGGTTGAGCAATTTTTGAAAATCCCTCGATGAAACGCCGGTAGTAGCCGGCCAGTCCTAGGAATTGTCGCACCTCAGTCGGAGTCTTAGGTGCTTCCCAGTTTTTGATGGCCTCTACCTTACCGGGATCGACATGGATACCATTCTCGTTGATCACATGTCCTAAAAAGTGAACCTCGCGAAGCCAAAATTCACATTTCGAGAGTTTAGCATACAGTTGTTCCTTCTTCAATAGTTCCAGAATTACCCTTAAGTGCTCTTCGTGGTCAGTCTCGTTCTTGGAGTAGACGAGAATATCATCGATGAAAACACTCACGAACTTGTCGAGGTACGCCTTGCATACTCGATTCATGAGATCCATAAATACGGCTGGCGCGTTGGTTAGGCCAAAAGGCATAACCGAAAACTCGTAGTGACCATACCGTGTTCTGAAAGCCGTCTTTGAGATATCTTCTTCGTGCACTCTCAGCTGGTGGTAACCGGATCGTAGATCAATCTTCGAGTAGTAACTCGATCCTTGAAGCTGGTCAAACAAATCATCAATTCGGGGTAAAGGATAACGGTTCTTGACCGTCACCTTGTTCAACTCCCGGTAGTCGATGCACATTCGGAAAGTCCCGTCTTTCTTTCGGACAAACAAGACAGGGGCTCCCCATGGCGATGAGCTAGGTCGGATAAAACCCTTATCCAACAAATCTTGCAACTGAGTGGACAACTCCTGAAGTTCCGCCGGTGCGAGCCGATACGGGGCTCGTGCTATAGGTGCTGCACCGGGTGTCAACTCGATTTGGAATTCGACTTGACGAATAGGAGGGAGTCCAGGTAAATCCTCCGGGAAAACTTCCGGGAAGTCTCGTACAACCGGTATGTCTTCAATTCGTTTCTCCTCCGCGGGTTTCTCAACAATCTGCGCCAAAATTGCCGGATGACCCTTTCGTAAATACTTCTGTGCCTTCAAAAGGGTAATAACGCTGGTGGTCATGCCGCTTCTCTCGCCTCGGACCGAAATGATCTCGCCGGAAGAGGTGGTAATATGGACTATCTTATCATGGCATATAATCTCCGCTCGGTTCTCGGATAACCAGTCCATGCCGACAACGACATCGAAACTACTAAGCGTAAAAGGAATAAGGTCGATGTCAAAGACATGACCTGACAGTTTCAACTTACATCCCGCAAGTATATGAGTTGTTACTACAGTTTTACCGTTAGCTAATTCAACAGGAAACTTAGCGTCTAACGGGGTTGGAGTAAGGTTTAAAAGTTGGCTAAAAGCTTTTGACACAAAACTCCTATCAGCTCCAGTGTCAAACAAAACAGAAGCAAAACAATCGTTTACAGGGAACTTACCAGACACCACATGCGGATCATTGCGGGCTTGACCCGATCCAATCACAAACGCTCTTCCTTTACCATTTTCTCCACCATTACTGCCACTTCCATTACCCCCATTATTGTCGTTCTGTTTCAGCTTGGGGCAATCCTTCCGGAAATGACCTTCCTGTCCACATTCAAAACATCCCTTAGTCGTCATCGGTGGCTTAGGAACACCCTTCGCCGCAAGGTCAACTCTACATTCCTTCGCTTGGTGACCTATCTTTCCGCATCTTTGACACTTGACACGGTCACACTGACCAACATGATGAAAGTTGCACCTGTTGCACTTTGGATATTTCCCAGCATATCCGCTCGAAACCTGCCCGCTACCGTTGTTGTTGTTGTTGTGATTCTGAGGGTTGAAACTCCGAGTAAATTCGGGCTTACGGTAGTGGTGTTGCGGTGGGAGGTTTGAGGATGAAGATCTGGTGTTGTCAAACTTTCTCTTCCCGCTGTTCGGGTTACTGTTGTTGTTACTGTTGCTGACGTGGTCATTACTCGGGTTGTCTCGGGCTTTAACAGTCGAACCCCTCGGTGGTAACGCACCCTGGGTCACAGCCTGATCCGTCAGTTTGTGAGCCAAACGGATCGCTTGTTGGATCGTGGCTGGTCTGGAAGACGTCACCATACCCTAAATCTGTGGTGCTAACCCATCAATGTACATCTCTATTCTCTTGCTCGGCGGATCCACCATCCGCGGACACATCACTGCCAACTCGTGCGAACGAGTAGTGTAGCTTTCAATCTCTGAACCCACCATTTTCAATGACCAAAATTCCGACTCCAACTTTGAAATCTCCTCCCTCGGACAATACTCTTCTCGCATCATGTTCTTGAACTCCTCCCAGTCCATCGCGTTAGCCAGTTCCATCCTCCGGTTCTTCTTCAGGTTCCTCCTCGGGATCTTCCTCGGGATCCTCCTCAGGTTCCTCTTTGGGATCTTCTTCAGGTTCCTCTTCAGGCTCTGCCTCAGGCTCGGCCTCAGGCTCTGCCTCGGGTTCGGCTGCGTTCTGAGCAATCTGCATTTGCAAGACATCGCAGCGCTCTAAAGCTATCTCGGTTCGGGTCCTTGCTACTTGGAGTTGCTCTTGCAAGTCTGTCATCTCTGCTTGCATCTTCCTCATAACCTTCATCCGTTGATCACTAGCCCCTTGCATCTCCTTCATGGTCGCTGCCATGCGAGCAATTTCTTCCTTAGTTTCCGTTCCTTCCTTCAACAGTCCGGAAACGTTAGCTCTCGTATAGCGCATGTAACCCACGTCACGCTCCAAGCATGTAACAACAGCTGCGAGAACTCGCTCTACAGGTTCGGTTATGGGTGGTAGGGTGTTGGGGAAGGCAGGATGGTTCGGGGGTGGTAATGGGGGAACTTGCTCATGATAGATCATACGTCGGATCATATTAGGGTACCAATACCAGCTAACTTCGTTTTCGTACATGCCTCCGGATAAGCGATACCTCTTCGGTGCGGGAGCTTCGAGTTCCGGGACTACTCGGGGTGGCGATGCGGTAGGTAACTGCGGTTCCTTCCCGTGAGCATGAGTCATCGGATCGAACGATGATGAGGATGGCGTCGACATCTCTACAGGTAAGCCGTGTATGCGCGCGTAGTGAGAAGGGGTAGAGAGATAAGATAACAAAGAGTACACAAAACTATGCAATGCGAATCATTATAACTAATGAGTCGTCGCGGTTATAGTCTAGTATGCATGCAGCTTCTAGTTCGCTATAACCAATGGCTCTGATACCAATCTGTCACACCCTCAAAATCCACTAACGGAGTTTTACCGTCAGAGGGTGTGAACTGGCAGGATCGGAATCATTAGTTATAACCAAACCAAAGAAAAACGTTTAAATGAAAGTAAGTGCGAAAGCGTAAAACCTTAATTCAAAAGTTGCGTCACGCAGGACGACTTAAAACCAAATGTAACTGTTAAAATTAAGTTTGCAGAATAAAAGTGTTTTCATTAATGCATGCTCCTAAACCGCGCGCCCGCCTCGGCTACCTGAGAATAACATACTAAAAGTGTCAACACAAGGTTGGTGAGTTCACAAGTAAAATAAGATAAATCGTTTAGCGTTTTGCGTAACCTCGTTACGACGTTTAAATGTTGCGTAACCCCGTTACGACGTTTGAGTGTGTAACCACGTTACAGCGTTTGAGTGTGTAACCATGTTACAGCGTTTAAGTGTGTAACCACGTTACAGCGTTTAAGTGTTTTGCATTACCAGATAGTGTTATGTCAAATTATATATCGATAGGTAGCTAATCTATACAACAAGTATCGCTAAGTGGTTCGCGACCGAAGCTGACTGTTTATCAAGTGCCCGTCACCAGGTCCTCCAGACCATGGTAAGTGTTAGCCCAAATTTACACCCACTCAACCTCCAGTTGAGCTTAGCGTCGGGTGGGGTTTGTCAAACCCAGTAGTACTACCCAAAAGTGACTCGCTATTCCAAATATTAACCGGTCCGATGTGTGGGACTTCAAATGTTACGTATGCCGCTTAGCCTTTACAAGTGATATATAATTTATAACAAAATCTTTCATATGCGTTTATCTCAGAAAATATGTTTATCGGAGTATGTTATCTCCCCCAAGTGAAAAACGTTTGAAAACAGTTTAAGAGTGGGGTAAGTGAACTCACTGTTTGCGAAGAATATCCGATCTAGATCACCGAGTGATGCGCGTCGTAGAAAACTCTCTAGCGTTCTAAAATAACAAAGAGATTTTCTAAGTATCGGAATGTTTAACGAGTCTCTAGACTCGGCACATAATACCTATGCACGTAACATGTTTCGTGTTTCGTTTGTGAATCGTGTGTGACTTAAACAAGTAAAATTGTGATACGATACATGAGTGAGCAATTACTTTCGTGTCACGTATTAATAACATACTTATTAGCAATTATTCCCGTAGGGGCATTTTGGTCAACAAACAAAGACTAACTAACCATTATTCCCCATAAGGGCAATTTGGTCAATTCATGGCAATCAACTAGCAACTATTCCCCGCAAGGGTATTTTGGTCAAAATACAACAATTATATAAAAACTATCATATTTCATGCATTCCTATACAACTCAGCAGCTAGTTTCGTTATGACAGAATTTCTACTTGAAAGATTGCACTAGTTTACCGATTATAACGTCTCAATTAATTTACCAAAAATTACCACAGGAGCATACATATCTTAGGTTTCCAGAACATCTTTTATCTTATTTTTATTCCATATAGATTGTTCATAATGATCAAAACATTACAGCTAACTTATATCAGTCAGATTCATGCACATCAGAATGTTATTTGCAATTCCCGTTAAACGAAAAATCCAATAAATGCAAGACCACTTGGGTTTGGTTCCTAACTCAGTGAGTCAACCTCCAGAAGTGGAACCAACCCAATTGGTCTCGTAGTTCATGAGATATAACATTTACAACATAACCTAACAGCAGGTCTGACAGCTCAGCTTTGCATCACGTTTTTGTAAAATCATAAAAGTATACTTCCACTTATCCAAAAATTACGAATTTATACTTCATAGAAACTAGACTCAACCTAGTTTACTGCAGTACCCACAATCTCAATCAATTTTCACGTTTACACTTCGTTACAGTCAGTTAAACATCGTATATACGTTCTGTCCAGAATCTGTTCACATCAAAACTCATCATAATAACAATCTATGAACTATCATGCATCCATATAACCCTCTAGACACTATAACTACTATCCATGCATATCAATCACACCATACATACAAGTTAGGGTTTTACTTGATATCAAACTCAAAGACAACAATAATCATGCAACAATATCAAATCCAGTTATCAATCATCATCAATTAAATCAAGAATCACATGAACATCATAATACCAAGAAATCAGCCATAAAGGTTTACAATTAACCCAATAAAACTAACAATTAAACATAGAGGATGCATAGAATAGTTGTGTATACCTTCCTAGCACCTTAATCTTCAATCAAACTTGAAAAATCTTGAGTGTGTGTGTGTGTATAGGTTCCGATCGCAAGGTTAGGGTTAGGATTAGGTTCCGATCGGAACTTTGTGAGGAAGAAAGAATAGAAGTTAGGGTTTGGGTTATCATGTATTTATAGACTAATATGTTACACTTTGGCCCCTCAACTCCTAAGTATTACTTTTTCTAGAACATTCTATCATAACTTGCACATTAAGTTAACATTAAGTATTACTTTTTCTAGAACATTCTATCATAACTTGCACATTAAATTAACATGACAATAATATTATCACATAACACATAATCCTAACACATAATTATCACATAATTAGTGTTTTAGTGTGTTTCGTTTATTCCTCAATCGTTTGCGTTTCGGTGCAAATCCCGAAAGACTACTACACATGTAGTAAGTGTTAAGCGTCATTTAAACCCTAGTTTAAATGTAATGAGGTTTGCGTTTAGATTCAATAAATCTAAAGTTTGAATTGACAGAGTTGCGTTAACGGAGTTAACCTGAAATTGACGATTGTCACAGATGAAATTCACCATTCGGACATCCAGCTCGTCCTGGTGAGGATCCTGGATCCTCGAGTCGAAGAAGATTCTTTGATCAGTCACTCGAGTAGTGGGTATAAGCGGTCTTCTTTCATCATCCAACTCGAATTCTTCTGCGGGACAAGAAGTTTGAATCATGCCGTATTCTCTGGAGACGAAGTTGATCACGTGAGCGTCTGGTGGTGGTGGTGTTGCTTTTTGTGAAAGATCTTCAGGATCCTGGATCTTGGATCTCTTCCTTCCCAAGAGTTCTTTGAAGTGACCCTTGCTCAAGAGATATCCAATTTCCCTCCTCAAGCCAATGCACTCGTCCGTCATGTGGCCAAAATCTTCGTGAAAGGCACACCACTTAGATTTGTCTTTGAAGGCGGTAGTCCTCTCGTTCTTCCGGGGACACCTTGCTTTGTCCCCCAGATCCTTCATGGCACAAATTAAGCCATGAGTATCCACGGAGAAGAAATAGTCGGAAATACTTGGGTAGTCCTCATCATCATCTCCTTCTTCAACTGCCCGGACGTTTTGGTTGTTGAACTTGGAGTAAGGCTTCGAGTTATTGTTCCTGAATGAGGATCCTTTATTCTTGTCGGGGGATTCTTGTTTCGTTTTCCCTCCAAGACGATCCTGGATCCTTTTATCATCTTCTAATCGGATGAATCTTAACGCCTTGTTACTGACTTCATCTAAGGTCCTGCACGGAGTCATCACAAGATCGTCATAAAATGGGGAGCCCCTTTGAAGTCCCTCTTGAATGCTTCAACAACCGTAGCCATATCAAGATTAGGTATTTCTAGGGCTTCCCTGCCAAACCTTGTAACAAAATCCCTTAAGGATTCATCATAAGGTTGGACAACTCTATATATATCACTAGTTAACTTCTCAAATTTCCTACTACAAGAAAACTGGCTGTTGAACAAGTTAACTAAATGTGAAAAAGATGTAACAGAATAAGGAGGAAGACTTAGCAGCCATTTAAGTGCAGATCCTGCTAGTGTGGATCCGAAACCCTTGCATAGACAAGCTTCCTTGAGTCTTTCAGGAATTGGATTGATCTCCATCCTTTCCCTATACTGAGCCACGTGCTCTTCCGGATCAGTAGTCCCATCAAACACCTTCATGTTGGGTGTTTGAAAGCGTTTTGGGATCTCCGCATCGCATATCGGTGGAGCAAATCTGGACAACTTATGGCTCCCTTCTGGTATTTCAGGAATTGGACGGACCACTCCTGGCACGCTGGATATCATATCCTTAAGCTTCTGAAGTTCCCTAGCCATAGCCTGATTGATACCTGTATCCTGCATAGAGCCAAGGTTAGTGTCTGAGGATATGTGATTATAAGTGTTACCTCTTGGTTGGTTGAACGTTTGCATCCCAGAAGTGTAGTTAAGATAAGAGGCATCTGCTACAGTAGCAGGTCCACCAGAGGCAATGGTCTGCATGGGGATGATGTCCCCTTCATGGACCTCTGAAGACCTTTGATGGTGAATTCCTGAGGATCCTTGATTCTGCCAGAAGGATCCTTGAGGTTGGGAGCTGAAGGATCCTTGAGGATACAACCCAAAGGATCCTGGTTGAAGGTTGGATGATCCTTGTTGAAGGAACGAGGATCCTTGAGTTTGTTGACCCATGGACCCTTGTTGAAGGATAGATGATCCTAGCTAAAAGAACGAGGACCCTTGAGTTTGTAGGCCCATGGACCCTTGTTGAAGGATGGATGATCCTTGCTGAAGGATCAAGGATCCTTGAGTATGTTGAGCCACGGATCCTGGAGTAGTGAAATCCAGCACCCTAAGCATCAAGGGAGTCTGATCCTCCGCTGGCCTCTTTCTTTTCCTGAGATCTTCAATTTCATGTAGGATTCTCTGGTTGGTTTTGTTCTGCTGCTCCATGTATGCCTTAACCTGTGAAAACATTGCAGAAACATCATTGTTAGATTTGACCACCGAAGTGGCAGCAGTAGTTTTTGAGCTCTAGAAGACTGGAATTTGTGTCTTGTTTCCAGCCGCGGTGGTCCTTGAAGTTGCTGCTAGCGGAGGAGGCATCAATGGTAAGGATCTTGGTGGGAGAGAAACCAAGGATGGCATGGTTGATGAAGCAGAGGTTGATTGAGAGGCCATTGATGGTGATATGGGTATGAAAAGTTGAAAATTGATAAGAAATAATCTGTATTATAGCACCAATTGCCCCACGGTGGGCGCCAAATTGTTTTGGATAAAAATCGGTTAAGGATCAAGTATCCAAATTCGTAAATGTGAGGTAAGGTGCTAACTCGATTATATCGAATGAGTAATCGTAATCAGGGTGAACACAGTGATTTGATGATGAGGGAAAAAGCCCTTAACCAAGATAGTCTTACTTCGGTCAAAACTTATCAAGGTAATCTCTTGCTCGAATCTCCTCGATCAAGGATTAACTAAGTAATCGTTGGTCGAATCTTTTCGGTCAAGGATCAACAAGGTAAACTTTGGTCGATAAGTATGTGATTATCGTGATCTCCAGCACAAAAAACCCTTGGACGGTGAAAACTATCACCGTCGATTATATTGATAATAAAATGTGGTTACAAGTGTTTGGAGATTGTGATCGATATTACAACGAAATGCTAGTGTGTAGAGAGAATTATAAGTTCTGCTCTAGTGTGTGTCTACAATGTGTCCTATAACTGATCATAATCTCAATTATATATAATAGATAATAACTCAATTGAGTTATTAATAATAAATGCTATTAACTAATTTTCCTAAAAATCCGCCTTTATCTTGAATATACTTGTAACAGCCACTTTGACCACATGCTCCATCACTCAAGCTGCAAAATAGGTGGTAGACCAGGTCTTCTAGCCGTTACACTTATTAGATATCAGCCTTCATATAAGATGCAACCGTTAATAGCAGCAAATATCGAGGATCCATGATCCTGACATAGCTCTGGAACTTTTCAGAAGATTAATTAATCTAGACACATCAATATCTTCTTGACTGCAATTTAGTGGATAGACTGAGTCTTCTAACCGTTATACCTGCTAAATATAAGACCACACATGAGAACAACCGTTAGTAAATTATAAGTACTGTGGATCCTTGATCCTGACGGGATCTAGAACACACGCTAACGATAACTGATCCAAAACATATGCCAGGATAACATATCCACAGTGTCAAATTTCTGTGCACTAACAATCGGGCATTGAAAAATCGGGTATTGAGAGAAATCGGGTGGGTTCGGGTAGGGTATTGAGAAAAACTTATCCCTATGTACCTGGGTAGGGTATGATCGGGTTCGGGTACTGGCACTACTAGAAAAAGTGATGTTTTTCTACAACCAAATTGTAGGAAATTTGTTGGAAAAATTCAGTTTCTAACAAAAAAGTTGTTGGAAAAACACATGATTGAAAATCGTTTTCAACCGTTTTCCAACAACTTTTCTTACAAAATTGCTACAAAAACACGTGGTTGTAAACTTCCTACAAAAACTATTCATAATGTTTATTAGATAATATTGTAGCAAAGTTTGAGCTTATTTTTTTGTTGAAAATTTGTTGAAACTACTTGTCGTAGGAAATTTGTAGAAAGTTTTTGTAAGAAAATGACTTGTTTTCTAGTAGTGTGGAACCGTGTACGACCGGGTATCAATACCCGGTTTTGAATTTGTAAATTTTTTATGCATTTTTTAATTTGTTTAAAATTTAAATTTGGTTTGTAATGTATACAAATAATTAAACTATATTACAATTTTATAAATCCACTTAATTGCAAATTATTTACTTAGTAAAATGCATTATGCAAAAACTTAAACATAAAAGTTGTGAAGTAAACATAAAAATATACGATAAAAACTCATGTATTATTTTGGGTATTAGAAAATTGGTATCGGGTATAACCGGGTATCGGGTATAGGGTATGACCGGGTCCGGGTATTTATGGGTATAAATCGGGTACGGTTCCGGGTACGGGTATTGACCACAAAATGCATACCATATCCATAACCTACGGGTAGGGTCGGTTCCGGTTTCGGGTATAGAATACCCGGGTATAAAAAAACCGGTTCCAGGTATATTTTTCGGGTCCGGTTCCGGATACGGGTTTTTTGTGCACCTCTAATTTCAAGGCTTCAAGCCCACCACAGGCTTTTTAATTTATCAACATAGATTTGCACATCTAATTTAATAGGATTATCACGTACGTAGTATTGAACTATTTATAAAAGGCCCAATCGAGTATCCTAGATTGCAGCCCACAATTGTATGTGTCCAACCAACAGCACTAGCCGAGTAGCCATTATTTAGATTGTCCCAGTAGACCCTATTGGATCAGCACAATAGAAGTATAGCATTCGGTTTCGATCTAACCTAGTACTCCGATCAACCGAAACCAGACCAACCAAGAGCACATGCAACACGTCGATCTGGTTCACATTTTTACTACTCGGTCCCCAACAGATCATGCGGGTTCGGTCCAATCCAAACAGTTCACCACCAATCTAACTGGTTAAGTCCTAGTCAAAGTATGCTTATATGACTTTCATCAGCATAGTCAAATGGTTTTAACATTAATTTATCGACTTCTAGCACATAACTTCATATTAAACATATATCATGCTCCTAGAAATAAAATCCTCAATTTGGTACAGTTAGTACGTTTAGTTATTTTAGGAAAACGATAATATTCTACTTAATATGTTTTAGTTAAAAGACTACCTAATATTCTTTTCTTTACTGAAAACCAAAATACTGTACTGAATTAGTGAATGATGCTTTCATGTTATTAATTAATCAAAGGACGAGTCCAACTTTACTGCAAAATTGCTAATAATTTATAGTTTTTATCTAGGAGTGCAAGTGGCCCATGTGAACCCAATGCGTTTTTCTTTCCATTAATATTGAAAGCAAACATTTGCTAATCATTGTACAAAATTTAAATAATCATTAATATGATTTCTTGAGAAAGATATTGTAATATTTATATGAACATCGACATTTAAAAAGGATATTGATAACTACTTTTAGATAAAAGTATTAATAGACGTTAAGTATGAACCAAACATAATCATATCATACCTTCATACATGTGATGTTCTATTGTATTCTTCTTATATATATATTAACAATATAGGGGTAGGGATGCTTTGTGATCACCAAAATTTGTGGCAAGAGGGCTTCATGTAACAAAGGGCCGGGCATATGGAATATGCTAAAAATAGGCTTAATCACCTTTAATTTTAACACAATTTGAGTGTTGGCTTTTGTTGGCTTATGTATGATTCTAAATATATTAAAGCCTAATAAGTGGTTTAAAGCGAATCACTAACTTTCTAACACAACTGTTGTTACTTTAAATAATATAGATTTGACTGATTTTGGTTTTAATTGATTCGTTTTTAGACCAACTTAATAGCAGATATGTAATGCTTTACTATTACCTCCTCTATAGATCATCTTTTGAGCATCTTTTGTTCTCTCACACAGATGTGTGTGCATATGTTACGGTAATAATATTTGAGGTATTAGGTGTGGTACATATCCAAAAAATAAGACTTGACTTTATGCGTATATATATGCACAAGGTTATTTTACAACATAACGTACGTAGCAATACCGTAATTGACGAAGAAACAAATGTACAATAATAAAGAAAACACAGAGATATTTATGTGATTTAGTCAATACAATCCTTATCCACAGTGTGAGCACGAAAAACTTTGTTATTATTGCTAATGCCAAATGCATACAAGAAGAGAGATGGTAAAAAGACCCTGCATATAACCTCAAACCCTAAGCAAGTAAGCATATCAAGTCATAACCTTAAATGCTTAAATCTTAAGCATATCAAATCATCTAATACAAGTGTATAGTTAATTTCAAAGCACCAAGCATATAGTTAAGATTAATAAGACACAAAAATAAATCCATTCAGTTCGGTTCCTTTTGAATTTTTAGAACATCGTATATCTATTTCTAATGAATTTTCTACTATGTTCGTTATGGGAGTAATATCCAATTCACCGTCCCATGTAAGCCATCGTCAATGAAAACAAATTTGTTGCCTTATATATCAAGCTTATCGATCTATGTCAGGATCTTTATCATTCATGTAACAAATTACAAACGCGACCAATATCTTTAACAATGAAAGATTTACCTGTAGGTGTTGTTATTTCTCCTTTACGACAACAACCTAGGGTTATTCAAAAGTATATGTATTCAAAAATTTGGATATTGGATTTTTCGTATTTCCGAAAGTCCCTAATATTTAGTCAGTTTTTATAGAAACCAAAAATATCTAAATATCTAAAAAAGTATTAGATAATTATCTCCTTTTCTTTTGTTATCTAGCATCTAATTTCAAATCCCCTAATGAGCTATCCTAAATATAGACAAAGCAAGTTATATTTGTTAGTGAGCTGTGTATTTATTAACTTCTAACTTCTTAATAGTTTTTTTTAGAAAAGGTTATGTTTTGAAAAATAAAATGAGTTATGTACCTATGGTGGGTATTTTCATAAGGGTGATCTTTGATACTTTAAGAATAGAGATAAACATGTGAGTTAGTGGTCAATCAGCCAATGATCCAAATTAGTCATTCAAATAAATGATTATTACATATGTTTAATCTTTTTTATTCATGTGTCTTTTACAACTAAAGTGTTTTTATTTGTTTGTGAATATTATATGGGTGCTGCTAAACGTACCCCTCTCATCCATTTTTATTAAACATGCCCCCTCATTCAAATTTTACATTAATACAATTTAGGCTTTTTATTGTTTATTTTGTCATTTTGTTATCTTTTATTATCATTATTATTTTTATAAAAGCATTTTTTTCTATTATTATTTAACAATGTTTTTTCTATTTACCCTTTTTTGTATATTTTGAATTTCTTTAATAAAAACATATTTTTTCTTATTTAGAAAAATGTATTTTTTTCTTATATGAAAAACGTTGTTTTTCTTGTTTCAAAAAACAGTTTTTTTTTCTATACTTGTTTAATCTTTTTGGAGAGCGTTTTTCTTTTTAAATTAAGAGATAGTTTACATTTTTTTTATAAAAAAAAAATATTATTTTTTATAAATAATATTATTTTTTATAAATAAAAAGGTTAAATAACATACAACTTGATAAAAAAAATTGACTCTTTTCTCAGATAACATTAATCTCATGTATCCACACCTAACAAGTAAAATCAAATTGTTTTGAATACAATTTATAAAAAAAATAAAAAAACTAAAAAACTAGCTAGAGAAAACATACAATACTTTTTAATACATGTAAAAAAAATAAACAAACTTTTGATAAGATCTTAAAGAAATAAAATAGTTAAAAAATTAATAAAAACTGTAAAACAAAAATAAAAATTTAATAGTTTTTTATTTGATATCTAGAGAGAATTATAAAATAAAATAAGAGGGATTAGCATACACCCTCCTTCAAGTTTTACATTAATACAATTTAGGCTTTTTATTGTTTATTTTGTCATTTTGTTATCTTTTATTATCATTATTATTTTTATAAAAGCATTTTTTTCTATTATTATTTAACAATGTTTTTTCTATTTACCCTTTTATGTATATTTTGAATTTCTTTAATAAAAACATATTTTTTCTTATTTAGAAAAATGTATTTTTTTCTTATATGAAAAAAGTTGTTTTTCTTGTTTCAAAAAACAGTTTTTTTTCTATACTTTTTTAATCTTTTTGGAGAGCGTTTTTCTTTTTAAATTAAGAGATAGTTTATATTATTTTTTATAAATAAAAAAGGTTAAATAACATACAACTTGATAAAAAAAATTGACTCTTTTCTCAGGTAACATTAATCTCATGTATCCACACCTAACAAGTAAAATCAAATTGTTTTTAAAACAATTTATAAAAAAAATAAAAAAATTAAAAAACTAGCAAGAGAAAACATACAATACTTTTTAATACATGTAAAAAAAATAAACAAACTTTTGATAAGATCTTAAAGAAATAAAATAATTAAATAAATAATAAAAATATATAAAAACTATAAAACAAAAATAAAAATTTAATAGTTTTTTATTTGATATCTAGAGAGAATTATAAAATAAAATAAGAGGGATTAGCATACCCCCTCCTTCAAGTTTTACATTAATACAATTTTGGCTTTTTATTGTTTATTTTGTCATTTTGTTATCTTTTATTATCATTATTATTTTTATAAAAGCATTTTTTTCTATTATTATTTAACAATGTTTTTTCTATTTACCCTTTTATGTATATTTTGAATTTCTTTAATAAAAACATATTTTTTCTTATTTAGAAAAATGTATTTTTTCTTATATACAAAACATTGTTTTTCTTGTTTCAAAAAACAGTTTTTTTTTTTCTATACTTGTTTAATCTTTTTGGAGAGCGTTTTTCTTTTTAAATTAAAAGATAGTTTATATTATTTTTTATAAATAAAAAGGTTAAATAACATACAACTTGATAAAAAAATTGACTCTTTTCTCATGTAACATTAATCTCATGTATCCACACCTAACAAGTAAAATCAAATTGTTTTGAATACAATTTATAAAAAAAATAAAAAAATTAAAAAACTAGCTAGAGAAAACATACAATACTTTTTAATACATGTAAAAAAATAAACAAACTTTTGATAGAATCTTAAAGAAATAAAATAATTAAAATAAAAACTGTATAACAAAAATAAAAATTTAATAGTTTTTTATTTGATATCTAGAGAGAATTATAAAATAAAATAAGAGGGATTAGCCCTTAATTACAAAAATTAAGGGGAAATGAAAGTTAAAGGGGGGGGGGGGGGTATGGATAGCAAGGAAGGAGAGTACGTTTAGCCTGACCCATATTAGATAACCTTTATCAAAACCCAAAATTTGGGATTCTGCAAATAGAAAGTATCTGATTTATGACACCGCTAGTCTTTACCCTTGTATTCAACATTTTTGTTAATTCTTCGAGCAAAATCATTATGTCGGCACATTTTAGGATTGTTTTTAGCATCTTAATTACGTACTCAATACGAGCGTCATGAAACCCTTTGTTGTTGTATTCAACTATATCATCATGCTTTAAATACTTAACTGTTTTAACCATAATTGTCCACTTCTTAAAGGTGGCAAAAATCAAATTTAATTTTAGAAAATACACGCATAACATTTAATGAACGTGACACCGCGGTATGATTTTTACAAAATTTAGTTGCTATTCAATTTTTACTACATATATATGAATTATGAATTCACTTTTTCTAAACTTTATTTTTTAGAATGAGCATCTAAACTAATAACATACCCTTCGTATGACTCACTAAAGATAGCCACATACATATAGATAGACCGGCTTTACAGCTCAGCCATCCGTCAATTCGAGTCTATTTAAAAATAACTAAGAATATAGCATTTTCCAAAGACATAAGAAATTTTCGGTGGAAGCCGTTTATGCCATATTTTGCTAAAAGGATATTTGTGTTATAATACAG
Organism: Bidens hawaiensis; assembly: GCF_021521415.1. NCBI lineage: Eukaryota > Viridiplantae > Streptophyta > Magnoliopsida > Asterales > Asteraceae > Bidens > Bidens hawaiensis. The sequence goes on from NW_027503672.1 coordinate 20,768, forward strand.
ACGTAAAAAAATAGATGATATTTTGTTTTGTTGGCTCTAAACAATCTTGTTTTTTTGAACATGAAGAAATAAATAAGTCATTGCGATTGCATGAAATACTAGGCCTACTAAAGAGACCAAAATAGAGGGAAAATTAAGAGTTGTCATATAATGGGTGTCTCAATTGACTATTTGTTCATGTTATTATTATTTAAATTTTATATTTATTGTTTATAATATAAAAATATCTTATTATATATCTTATTATATATAAAATATCTTCTTATTATAATATAAGAATCGTAATTATATAGATACAAGTATATATTTAAGTGAGTATATAATATAGTTTTTTATATATCCTAATTCAAGGGAGGTCTTAGAATTTTGATTCTTTGTTTGCTCCCGTTCAAGACTAGTCTTTAAGCTATTCAAAACACTTAAAAACCAATTAACAAATTTAGATGTTGTTAATATTCTTATGGAAAACGACAAAAGAAATTAAATTTATCGTATTATAATTATTATTTTGCTTATTCTCTCTATAAGTTAATTATAAAATGCACAATTTTTCTTTGAATTTTGTTCACTTTTGAAAAAGCCTCTCATATCATCATCATCGTACTCAGTATATCCCACCAATAGCAAAGCTATGGTAGGGTCTGAGGAGGGTAAGATGTAGGCAGCCTTACCTCTACCCCATAGGGATAGAGAGGCTGCTTCCGGTGAGACCCCCGGCTCGATAGTAGTTTTGCATCAAGCCTTGGACATAAGGCACATAGCACTCAATCATCGGGACACCGGCTGATCGGTGCATGTACCCTTATCTTTCAGCTATCAACGCCACTACATGATGCCTGATTAACCGTCCGTCACTTTTAACGTTATTTTCACGAGATTAGTAAAATAACGTCAAAATTAGTGCAATTTCACTTTTGCCCTCTCATATCTGACCCTTAACTCTCTATAGTTATTTACATTTTAGTTTTACCCATAAACAATTATTTTATTAGTTTCTCTCTTCCTCATACACTCATACACTCATAACAAAATATTGAGGGCTAAATAAGAGCATCTAAATATAGCGGTGTATGCTTTAGTTCTTTATAATTTTTTCTATATTGTAAAATACGGATGACATTTTTTTTCCTCCGAACACTCGTATTCATTCAGTAGCCATACCTATACTCGTACTTGTACTCGTACATGTCTGTCGAGTACCGATATCTAAATTTACAGATCTTAGGTACGTGTATTACGGGTATTGGCTGGTACCAATTTAGAATTTGTAGACTTTATTAGGTTTCCAATACTCATGAATTTACTTTCAAGCGGGATTTTCAAAACCTAATATATCAGTTGAATTAGTTCCTTCTCGATCAATATGTGTATATTCTTATTATATATTGTGTACTCATATATTTTTATTTAATGTATGTGCAATTATGTATATCATTAAATAACATGTATTAACTTTTACTCTTGTTTTTCTATAGAAATTGAGAAAGCAATAAACGAATACAAGGGAAAATGGAAAGATGACTATCGAAGATTAAATGAATGTTAACTACTTTGCATAAGTTAATTTCGTTTTAAAATTTTCGATAATAATTTTTTTGGAGACTTTGTTTTGGAATTCATTACTTGATTATGAATGGATTTTACATTATGGTTTATTTCATTTTTAGTGTTAGTATCATGTTTTGGTTGTGTTATTACGGTTTTTGTTGTGGTATTATAGATAGTAGTTTGTTGGTACTAGACGGTACCGATACCAGGTTTAGTGTAGATTTTTTTAAAAAGGAACAAAGTGGTACCAAAGCGAGTACTGTACCCGTACCCGCACCATAAAATTGGGTACAGATATGGGTACTCAGATTAACTGATTTTAGGTACAAGTACTTTCATGTATATGTACGGGTTATGGTACTTTCAGGTATAGGTACATAGCTGATCTCATCCCTATTATAAACCATCTAAAAGAGCATTTACATCCAATCTTCTATCTTCAAATTTAAAATTACACTAAAAATCACTACATTTTCTCTCTTTTTTAATTAAATAATATATTTAATATACTTTTATCAATATCATTTCTTGTTCTTTCACTCACAACCATTTTCAATAAACATTAAAAATTTTATAGCATGCTACATGAACTTTTTAAATATACAAAAAAACTACATTTTCTTTCTTTTTCACTTACAACATCCTAAACAAATTTCTAAATTATAAAAATCTCCCTTACAAAATTTGTTGGGTTGAATGAGAATGCTCTAATGTAGTGGTGATTTAGTTGTTTTCCCTATATTTTGATCTATATACGAAGACTCCAATATGAATGCTCTAACATTCACATCATTTCTCCTATCTTTAAATTTAAAATTACATTAAAAATTATTACTTTTTCTCTTTTCTTTTCATTTAAAAAATATCTTTTTATACATTTATGATTTATCATTACCATTTCTCTTTTTATCACTCACAACCATCACTTTCGAAATATACTAAAAACTTACAAGGCTGTGAACAGTAACTTTTCAAACGTATAGAAAAATCACCGCACTTTCTCTCTCCTCCACTCACAACACCCTAAATCACTCAATAAATTATAGATACTTCGCTCATATTTTTTATGGATCAAATGTGAATGCTCTTAGTTTAGTTGTTTCTTATATTAAATTTTGAACAGTTATTTTATTATACATGAATTTGGGCCTGCGATTGAGTAGTAAAATAGATAAACTGAGCTTCTCTAATATGTTAGAGGATTTGACTAGGTTTAATTCGTATTCGATCCTCTCCTCCTATCACAACTCACTCAACTGTAATTTTTCAAATTTTCTATATAAATTGCTATTTATCTTTGTGTGTGTTTTCCTTTTATCTTCTTTTTAGTTTTTTCGTTTTCACCAATTGGATGTAAATAGTGATTTAGGGTTTAACTTTGTTTACATTTTAGGTTTTGATTAATAGAACAAAGGATTAATATGTTTTTAAAAGGTTTTCCTTTCACTAAAACTCATTGTAACTCTAATGTGTGTAGTTATGTTTCTTTCAGAAATCATATGCAAAAAAAAATTTATGTCATCATGTTACCTCACGTGTTAGGATATTCTAAGCTTTAAAAAATGCTTATGAATAGCGTTTGATCTTAGAATCTTCTATAGACCTCAACAGGGCCGTCTTTGAGGCATGACGGGGTAGTCGACGGCCACAGGCCCGACACCCTGCTAGGCCCGAAATACTTTTTTCAGAAATAGTTATATGTATTTTTATCAAATATATATATATATATATATATATATATATATGTATAATCAATATTTCAACACAATTATATAACCATTAACTTGGTTTAGTGGTAAATGAGTATGACATCTAACCAAAATGTTGTGGATTTTAATTTTATTTGAGACAATTTTAAGCTTATTTTTATACAAAAATTTTTTACACAACTCAAATCATAATCAAGTAAGCCCATTTAAAATTATATTGTTTAAACCTAACAAAATGTTTCTTTTACTTAAGGCCCGAAAAAATTTCGCCTTTGGCCCAAAAAGATTTTCGCCTTCTCGGAGCCGGCCCTGGACCTCAAAAGTAGACTACACCATGATTTGAACTTTAATAGCTCATATAGGTTGAATTGAATTTGTAACCTCATATATGTATAATAAATCTCATATTCTTTCTAATTTAAAGTAGGTGTCATACTGCGCATTCCGTCACGTGCCCATCCTGCAAACAGTCCTGGGTGTGTTGTTTCTGTAGTATATATTGTGTACCTGGAGGATGAATTCGATCTTTGCAAACCTGTAATCTTGATTTTAATATTGGTTTCTTGAACAATTGCCTGGATTAATCTCGGAATGGTGAATCACTTTCAGATAAACCTATTTGCGGGTTACACGCAATGATTTATCGGATAAGACAGAGATTTTCTGTAGTTAAAATTGGATTTTGATGATTCTGTGAATGTGATGAAGAACAAGAGAAGAAGTAACCGTCATCTCTCTGTTCTATGTGTGTCGATTGATGGAGAGATTTTTAGAGAATGAAAACATCGGCATATATAAACCAATTTCCATATCTCACATGAGCCCAAATAATTAATCATAAGCCCACTTATCATTATACTTAAGCCCAAGTATAAAACCAAATAACAAAGCCCAAATAACATTATTGTTAAACAAGCCCGCACTCCCGCGTCACCTAACTCGTTTAATCTCTAATGTTATTTCCTCCATCGACAAGTTAATCCAATAACACTAAAATAACCAACAGTTTCCGCTCAACCCAAAGTGTCGCATCACCCATTCCTTCCAAGCCTCCCCCTCGCTTCATTGTCTCCTTTGTTATCGCTCCCCTTCGGCACCACCACCCCAATGCCACATCCCACACCACCATCTCTTTGCCACCTCACTCTCTCTCACAGACATATTACCCATCCTAATTCACCTCCCTCTCTGTTGCCGAGACCACACCCATTACCCCCAAGTCTTTCGAAAGTTGTTTATTGTTAATAAATTTAAGCTGAAAAATATTATAACTTTGAATTAAAAAAGGAAAACTGGTTTTTGTTTAAAACCCACACTTTTTTTATTTGAGAACCGCCACCCCAACCTAGCTCATACAAAATTGGGCTTCAATGTGGAGAACTGTAACACCCCGTAACCGCAGCGGAAACGTACACGGGATGCAACAGACACGACTGATATCAACAACATTGCTTATAAAGAAAACACCACTACATTAATTTAAACGTATTACATTGTTCTGAGTTTCGTTACCATCTAGGCGTTATCACATAAGTTTTACCGATAGTACATTAACATATCTAATGCAAAATATAGATCTTTAAGCTTCCACAAAATAGCACACATCATCAAGCACGTATCACTTATTCCAATTTGGGTGTACCTAGAAAGCATGTAAAGAAAACGGGTCAACTACGAATAGTTGGTGAGTTTCACTAATTTAAATAAACCATAACAAATCATTATAATAATCATAAATAAGCGATGTAATTATGCTGAACCCAAAAGTGAAAACTCTGTTAACCCCGAAACATATCAAATAACCCCTGGGGACACTGTTAACCCAGAACACTTCCAATAACCTCTGGGGACACTGTTAACCCAGAAACACATTTAATAACCTCTGGGGACACTGTTAACCTAGAAATACATTTAATAACCTCTGGGGACACTGTTAACCCAGAAACATATTTAATAACCTCTGGGGACACTGTTAACCCAGAGCACTGTTTCGGGCCTTACAATATTAGCAACTCAGACAATTACCATCTTAATACATTACCGTACGATTCCCGTACAATAAACATTATATAAATACATTCGTTTCCATGCGATCAGCATGTACTTAAACACTTTGATAGAAACATGCTTTCCGCCCCGGGAAAATATTTAAAACAGTTCAGTAAAAAGAGGCTCGTGAAACTCACCTTTTTGTGAGCAAAGATGTAATATTGTGCACGGCTACCGGTCCGGATCTGTAATACGATCCCTAAGTCATTACTACATAATTTCTATTAATATAACTTAAATTCGTGTTAACCGGTACGTCTGGGAACACTGTTAACCCAGTACCGTACACGATCCGGGGACAATGTTAACCCCGAAACACTTTTCAGGACTTAGATTGTGATATCACTTAGAGTTCTTTAGTCAAAACTACCATTAGTTTGTTTTCTCGTTTTGCGTGCCTAGCACGGTTATCCGTCTTTATGTTTTCAAAAAAATGAGTTTGGTCACATACGACCCGAAAATAGTTGTTACTGATATTTTAATTAAAGTGGTGAAATTAGAGCTCGGTTTAGACACCCCGTTTGGCCGCGGGGCCCGTTTCCGTCTTTAATACACCGGAAACTGTTAAATCGGGTAAAATTACCCAAATCATCCGAATTATTTTCAGATGATTTATTTTTACTTGATTAACTTAGTTTCATGAAAATAGTCCATTTTTAAGGTTTTTATACACCAGTTAGCTCGCTTAGGCGAACTTTGCCGGTTTACGCGTTTTAAGCTTTAAAAGTTTGTTTTTATGTTCTTTTTAGCACAAATAAATATCCGCTTAGTCTCGGATCTTGAAATTTTGAACATATCACTTTTTGACAGTAAGGAATTTTATAAAAATATTTCCAGAATTAATTTTTATATTTAACATTTATTTATCTATTTTTAAACGTCATTTGAACACCAAATATGTCGAAAATACTAAACGAACTTAGAAAAATCCCAAATTTTTCTGGGATGACCCCTGCCATCCACATAGTTCCCTGTAATTTTTCCAGAACCAAAATCTTATTTTTCATGCCATTTTCACCAAAACCGAGCTAGAAAACCCTAGAACTCGTTTTACCGAAAAGCCTACTTAGACTTCTCCAATGGACCTGAAATTTTTTGTGTGACCTTTATATGTTATGAAAAGGTTATCTGAATTTTTACAGAATTTTTCGTGATGTTTAGCTATTTTTCACCATTTTTAGCCAAAACCGAGCATTAAATTCACAAAATATTCATCCTTTATCCAAAAATTACCAAATTTTCACAGATCTCATATTTTCATGTTTAGATCATCTCTGTGAAATTTCATGACCCAACTCTAAGTCGACCACAATCTGTCCAAATCATACAAATCATACGAAAAACCGAACTACCTTGTGTTTCTAGCTTTAGATCGCAACGATCTTGCTTTCTAGCCTTTGCTAGCAACTAGATACAACACCTACAAGCACCATATCACCACACCAAGCAAGTTATACCCACAATCAAGTCATTTCTTTCATGGTTTCGGTTAAGACATCAAAACAAAGATTTTAACCGTAAAAATTCGTTTTTGACTCTTTTAACTCCTTTCTTGGACTAAGATCCCTTGTATAACTTGTATACATCACTTGATCATGCAAGAATCGGTTTCATCTCGGGTTTTCACCCATTTTTCACTTGAAACCTCATTTTCTCAAGATTCTGGAATTAAAAACCAAGATTAAACCATAATAACATGTTTATACATTGTGGATCTTCTTAAAAATCAAAGGTTTTTGGTTGAATGTTTAAAGGATGGAGAGAAATGTGGAGTTGGGATTTTAGAAAAAAGAAAATGAAGTGTGTATGTGTGTGATATGGACCGATCGGTCCATGTAGTGGTGTGGGGTGGGGCCCACATCTCAAATCTTGGCCACACATTCGGATTGTGTAATCCGGATAATGTTGTGGATAATCTGGTTCAGTTCGTTTTTCGGTTAAACGTTTAATTCCGCTCAAAACGAGGCCAAAACGGTCGTTTTTCGGCTTAAAAATAAAATTTATATAAAACCGATTTAAAAACTTTAAAAACTTAAACCATGATATTTATGGACTTAACACATCATATTGTCGGTTATTGTGCATCTTTTTCGGCTTGATCGATCGTCTCTTGCTTGGTTCGATATCAAAGGTTTCGTTTAACGTACCGACGTACCATTAAATCGAAATCCTTTTTCTGTGCTATAATTCACTTATCCCGAAGCTTTAATACTTCGTAAACTTTACTAAACATCATATATTTCGTCTATAATGTAATCCCCGATTCGTTCGGGTTTCAATAACCGTTCATCGGTTAATCGAAATTCCAATACGACTAGCTGTACATTCGAGTATAATTCGTACTGTGAATCTTATATACTCGTATAAACACATTATAATTCGTATATTCGGTATTAAATAACACGTAAATAGTATATACCGTCTAGGGTATACCTGAATTTGCCGGAATCGTTACATTCTCCCCCCGTTACAAAAATTTCGTCCTCGAAATTTTATGCATCAACTACTTCCTTTTGCGGAAATAGGTGGGGGTATTTCTTCCGAAATTCGTCCTTTCGTTCCCATGTATATTCTGGGCCTCGTTGCGAGTTCCATCTAACTTTGATCAACGAGATCTTATTGTGTCTAAGTTGCTTGATTTTCCCGTCTACTATTTCTATGGGCTCCTCTACAATGTTGAGCTTATCATTTATTTGGACACCCTCTAAAGGTAACACCGATGTCTCATCCGACAGACACCTTTTCAAGTTCGACACATGAAACACGTTGTGAACTGCACTTAATTCATCAGGCAGTTCTAATCGGTATGCTACAGGACCGATTTTTGCAGTAATGTCGAATGGTCCAATGTATCTAGGGGCCAACTTCCCCGCCTTTCCAAATCTGACTACTCCTTTCCAAGGTGATACTTTCAAATAAACTTTATCACCTTTCTCAAATGATAACGGTTTTCTACGGGTATCGGCATAACTCTTCTGCCGATCCCGTGCGGCCTTCAGATTGTTCTTAATTTCAAGGATTTTGCTGGTCGTTTCCTGGACCAGATCTGATCTAATAACCCGTGTGTCGCCCACTTCAGTCCAGCAGAGTGGTGATCGGCACTTCCGTCCATACAATGCTTCGTAAGGTGCTGCCTTTATACTGCTATGGTAACTGTTATTATAGGAAAATTCAACGAGTGGAAGATGTTGGTCCCAATTTCCCTTAAAATTCAGTACGCATGCACGAAGCAAATCTTCCAGTGTTTGGATGGTCCTCTCAGACTGACCGTCGGTCTGAGGGTGGTAAGCTGTGCTTAGATCAATACGCGTTCCCAGCGCTTCTTGTACAGCTTGCCAAAGATTGGAGGTGAAATGGCTATCTCGATCGGAGATGATTGAGATGTTGTTGGTGCATAGATGTCAGTAGTTCATAGTCTAGTGTCTGTAATCGAGTCTGTAATGTATTTATGTTTAAGCGAAGTTGTTAACAAGTTCGCCTAGGCGAACTTGTTGAACAAGCGAAGTTATGGACAACTTCGCCTGAACATATCAGGCGAAGTTGTCGTGTATTTATATATAACTTACGGCTTGGTTTAGGTAGTGAGTTCGTTGAATCAGTTGATAGTTGTTTGAGTCGATCGAGTTGACAAGAGTCTGTATCAGTGATTCATATCACGTGAGTTCGGTTATTAATATATAACGTGTTTCGGTTTGTTCGTGTGTGTTTGTTTGGTTTGCTTTCTACGCTCGTAACGATCTACGCAAGGATTCCGCACCAGAGTAGACCGGGATATCTCGTGTGATCCGTCCAGGGAATCTACAATTGGTATCAGAGCATTTGCTCGATTGTGAGGTTCGGGATATTCACGCGGGTGTAGAAATCGTCCCGTTTCGACTATTCGCGGGACGTGTTTTCTGTGTTTTTGATCATTCTTACCTCCTACCATTGTGTTCAAGCCTTTACACCGTCAAAAACCTTGTTAAAATCCGATTTACAGATCTGCAAAACGTCCGTGTTCATCAGGCGAAGTTGCCGTCACTGTTCGTAGGGTTTCGGCGAAGATATAAGGTTAAGCGAAATTATCCACAACTTCGCCTACCTTCTCAAGTTCGCCTGTATCAGCGAAGTTACCCACAACTTCGCCTTCTTCCTAAGTTCGCTTATCTTAAGCGAAGTTCGCCTACCTCCTAAGTTCGCTTACCTTAAGCGAAGTTAATCTTCTGCGAAGTTAATCAGCGGCGAAGTTAAGGCTTAAGCGAAGTTATCCGTAACTTCGCCTACAGTACTTTATTAAAAAAAAAAAAAAAAATTTTCTTAATTTTTCAGGTTTCTTACTTTTCGGGATAGAAAAATGTCGTCGATTAACATCTCTGAGTTAGTGAAGATGGAAGGTTGAAGCAGGAGGGTCAGCTACTAAGGTCCCAAGGTTGCTGAAGGGAACCGATTTCGTTGCATGGAAGGATCGGTTCATACAATACGTCAAATACCAGGATGCGAAAATGTGGGTATGCATCCAGGATGGTTATATTCCACCAATTATGGAGTATGAAGGTCGTGACCAAATTAAAAAGTATAGTAAAATGGAAGAAGAAGAGAAGAAGATGTATGAGGCCGAGAGCAAGGCTCATGCTGCTATTACTATGGCTCTTCCACAAGAGATCCTTCATACGTTTAGAAAGTACACATCAGCAAGAGAGCTTTGGGAAGCTCTTGAGAGCAGATTTGAAGGGAATGTAGGAATCCGGGCTCAAAGATAAAATTGCTCAAAAACCCAGTTCTCAGTCTTCAAGTATTTGAAGAATGAATCTTTAGATGATATTATCACTCGATATTATCATCTGATGACTGAATTGAGCAACTATTCCATTTCCTACCGAGAAGAAGAAATAGTTGAGAAGCTTCTAGATGCTCTCCCACCAAAATGGGAGATGTATACTGTACTGATGAGGGAAGACATAGACTTTCCCACATATGATCTAGAAACGGCAGTCAACAAGCTCAGAACCTTTGAGCTTAACATGGCCAGAAAAGAGACCTCTATGGATCAGGTTCAAGATCCAGGTATGTATGGAGCTAAAGTCAACACTAGCTCAGGATCGAAGACTGAATCGGCTGGCCTACTACACAAAGGGAGAGTCGGGCCCCAACTCATCTCATGAGGGGCATGTGTCAGTTAACACAAATGGGGATGTTTGCTATGTAGCAGCTGGATCAAGTGGTTCTCAACCCCTGGTAAGCAAGAGTAGTTGCTCTTCAAGTGTTCCCAGCAACAACTACTCCAAGATGCCTATGAGTGTCAAGTCTGCTGAAGAGCAGTTTGGTCTCTATGCTTCTTTTATTGCTTCCTATGAGAACTATATTCAAGGGAAGATTGTTGATCCAGCTATGTTGGATGAAGATTACGATCAGATTGATGCTGACGATATGAAGAAATGGATCTACAATGGCAGATGGCCATGATTGTGAGGAGGGTGAAGAGGTTTATGAATAAGACCGGTAGAAAGTTTGTCGGAGGAAGACCAGGGTTAGACAAGTCAAAGGTAAGGTGCTACAATTGTCAACAAACGGTCACTTTGCTAAGGAGTGCAGGAATGAGCGTTGTAGAACGTGGTCAAGGAAAGTCTACACAGCAAAATGAGGGTAGAAAGATTATAGTGCCATGATTTCCAGAGGAGATGATGAATACAACTGGAACCTGCTTTCTAAAGAAACTTTTGAGCAGGCAAATTTGGCAAAAGTTGAAACAGAAAAAAATGAGAAGGGCTACCGGAGAAGAAAAAGCTCTTATAGCAGATGATAAAGATCAGCTCTCCGAGGTATGTTCTAAACCAACTTGTTCAAAATGTGAAAACTTGTCTGAGCAACTAGCAACCATAACTGATCAGTATGTTAGGTTGGATGCTGAATTTAAAACCCTTAAAAGAAGATCATCACTTTATTAAATCAAGAGAAAATAATTATAAAATTAAAATAAAAGCTTTGTGAAAAAGATGTTAAAAGTTTAAAAACTAAACTTGCTGAAAAAATTGAAGTGATTGATTTAAGTTATGAGGTTTTGGAAGAAAAGACCAAACTAATTGCTGAGAGAGAAAAACAGATTGCTGACCACCAGGTGAAAGTGGTGGAACTGAATCGAAAACTGGAACAGTTCAGAATTCCTCTGCTATACTTGATCACCTTGTTAGTGATCAAGGTTCCTCTACCAAGAGAGGAGGAATCGGTTATCATGAGGTTCCACCACCGTACAATCACAATTACACTTTAACCCTAGTGTTCAGAAATTTGTTGACTTTGAGGTTGCTCAGACAGTGCCAATTAAAGTAACTGTTAAAAAACCAAATGTTAGTGAAGGCGAAACAAGTTCGCCTGTTTCAAGTGTAGAAATTTCTGATCAAAGTCAGTCTCGTCAGATTCGGATAAGTCATCCGAGTCTGGTAAGGCAAAAGAGGAGGTTGTGTTACCCAAGAGTGGAGAAAAAAGATAAAACAAATAAAAGTAGTACTCCACTAAACCCGTACGTCCCACCATATGTGAGACGAACGGGGGGTAATATAGCCTCGACATCTAAAAACACCTGTTGATAAAAAGGTTGAACATAGGTGTTGTTTTAGGTGTAATCAATTAGGGCACCTAGTTGCAGATTGCACTCTGAAGCAGCGATTCAGAGGTGTAAGGCCTACTAAAACTGAGCATAAGCCTAATGGTAATTATCATACTGCTAAAAATGAAAACCACTTAAAATTCAAAAATGTGACTAATTCAGGTTTTCATAGAAACAGATCTCAGTTTTACACTTCTAATAACCAAACCACAAGCTATAATTCTTTCAATACACAAAGGTTTGGAAGGCTTTACAATCAATCTTCAAGGAGGTATCCTAGTAGGACTGACAGGATTTATCAATGTACTAACTTTGGAAAGCCAAAGTTTGGGATGTTTAGATCCAAGACCAATTGGTCTTGGGTCCCTAAATTCTAATCTTTTGCTTTATTGTGCAGGAACAGTTGAACAGGGCTGCCAATAATCTTTGGGTTGTGGATAGCGGCTGTTCCCGGCACATGACGGGTAACAAATACTTGTTACACGATTTGAAACCTGTTCAAGGAGGGAGAGTAAGCTTTGCCGGAGAAAGTGGAGGCAATATTACTGGAAGAGGAACGGTGTCGAACGGAAAGATGACATTGGAGAATGTCAACTTTGTAGAAGAATTGAAGCACAATCTGCTGAGTGTGTCGCAGATTTGTGATAAGGAGTACACCGTTCATTTTACGAAGAACGAGGCGATCGTGCTGAAACCGGGTTTTCAGATACCAGAGGAGTGGATTTTGATGAAGGCTCCACGTGATAGGAATACGTACATTATGGATATGAGATCAACTGAAATGGCCACGGCAGAATCATGCCTTTTGACAAAAGCGAGTGAAACCGAGTCCGAATTGTGGCATAGGAGAATGGGGCACATTCATCTTCGGAAGATGAACCACATTGTCAGGAATGGGCTTGTGCTGGGAGTTCCCTTGAAGAATTTCAATTTTGAAGATAAATGTATAGCGTGCAAGAAGGGAAAGCAGCACAAGAAGTCCCATCTCACCAAGAAAGTAAATTCAATTTGCCAGTACCCTTGAATTGCTTCACATGGATCTCTTCGGTCCCGTGTATGCAAAAAGTCTAGGAGGTACTTCATACTGCTTGGTGATCACTGATGACTACTCACGATACTCGTGGGTATATTTCCTGAAATCAAAAGACGAAACGGCTCAGATGGTGAAGAATTTGATTACCAAAGTTGAGAACGTTATGGATAAAAGGGTTAAGTTCATCAGGAGTGACAATGGAACGGAGTTCAAGAATTTTGAGATAGAGATCTTCTGTCTTCAGAGAGGGATTGAACACCAATACAGCGCTCCGTATACACCGCAACAGAATAGAGTGGCTGAAAGGAAGAACCGAACGTTAATTGAAGGAGCCAGAACTATGCTGGCTGATTCGAAGCTTCCTGTGGTGTTTTGAGCTGAAGCTGTTGCTACAGCCTGTTATGTTCTGAATAGAGTCTTAACTGTTAAAAGACTGGGTAAGACGTGTTATGAGCTTATGCATGGGAGAAAGCCCAACTTGAGTGGTCTAGAACCATTCGGGTCCCCTTGTTCGATTTTGAAGACAAATTCTAAATTTGGTGAAGTAGCCTGTAACACCCCAACCCGGAGCAGGCTGACGTGTCACTATTACAGATATCATAGACCAAACAAAAACCATTTAAATGAAATGAAAAGAATCCCATGGCAACCAAAAGAGTTAAAAACACTGAAAGAAATTCTAAGTCAAATTTATTAAATGCTTAAATAAAAGAAAATTTAATCAAGTCCTTATTCTTGAGCTTCATTTTACTCTCATCACTGATCTCCCCGATTTCCCGAATTACCTGTTAGCAAATAAGACAGACACAAACAAGAAAATACGGCTGAGCCAAAAATTGCCCAGTAACGGAAAGAACAATAGTATAGGTAAAGGCACACATAAGACAAAACACATACTGAAGTAAAACTGAAACTATTGCGGATATAAAACCACGTTTCAGACCGAACTATAATTAGATGCGAAACATAATCCGATACACTATCGGGACGTAATCTGAATATACTCAAATTTAACCAAATGCATATACACATATCGAAACGGAGCAGAAATATAGCGAAACAAAATATAATTACTAATATACACGACGATGATGTTAAAATAAATAGGTCGTGTAATACGGAAGCACCCAGAGCCTAAACAGAGGGGTACACAGCTAGCTAGTCCATGCACCAAGGAGACGGTGTGGGTGGCGTGCACACATTGTTCCATCTCAAACAGAAGTCAGGAGTCAGGAGTCAGGAGTCAGGAGTCGGAGCTAAGATCGATCTATACGCCTCTAAGTGGCCAAGGTACTACATGAGTACTTTCAGAGACGCCGTGAACTTTGATTACGCACTGTCACGATAAGTGCCATGTCGTTGACGCCCCAACGACAAGTCAGAAATGCTCGGGTAACAGAGTACTGAACTAAAGTCGTATAACTAAAAATATTTAAACAGGAACATGCAATAATGAATTCAAAATATGTATAACCTATTGCATGCTATAAAATTAATATAAACGTATCATACGAATAAACCGAACTAGATCTGTAACTGACAGATAACAAAAATCCGCACTACGAAGTGACGGACCTCGAATATAAAATGGACTAGAACCAATACTATGAGTGAAGAAAAACAGAATCCGTACCTTAGTAGTCGATACGAAAGCAAGTAAATATCGAGCCGCCTTACTTCGTACTAACACCTACATGTATTAATTATTAATTTCAATAAGATGTTAAGTTGTCCAGTTTACTAGTT
>NW_027503673.1:0-25289 GCF_021521415.1 Bidens hawaiensis
GTACAAAAAGTATACTAGAAAAAGTTATGACATGAGCACAACTTGCTCTATGTTAGTAATTAAACAATTTAACTTTTTTTCTTTTTCTATCAACGGTTTCAAACGAATACAGTTGAGATAATTAAATTTGAACCATACATATCGGGTAGTAGGTTAGTTGTTTTTTTACGGCTTCTGGTTATTCACACACCCTTTGACTTATACACACCCACCTTTTAAGTGGGTTCCATACGATCGTATGTAGGGTGTGTGAATAACCAAAGGCTATGTACCAATAACATATGTCTTTTTTTATCCAAACAACTTCCTGTCATTAATTGAAAACAGTAAATTTAGATTTTTAAATCTGAAGTTAAAAACAAACACAAAATCTTTGAAAAATATGGTGGTTGGAAAGACAATGATTTAGTAATTTCTGAAAATCTCTCTCTCTCTCTAATTAGGTGTTCAGGTTATTGTGACCAATTAGTGCTGACTTTTTCTTGCATATCTCATCTTTCTCCATAACTTCTCTCTCTCTCTCTGAGTGCCTGTGGGAATCTTTTTGCAACATAAGGATAGGCATCACAGTTGGCACCACCGGTTTTTTCTTCAATTCTTTTAGTAAAGGTCATAAGTTTTGCTTCAATTGGGTGCAGCTCTACTTCATGAATCATGTGTAACATCAATTTCCGTTTATTATTATTATGTCTATTTTCCTTACCTACTCCTCTTTTTTATTCCAACTTACATGCATTTGTGAACCCTTTTTTACCATATAAGCACCTCCCCTTTTCTGTTCTTCCTTTAATGTTTTCTCTTTTCAGCTAATCTTCAAATCTTTATCAAGATCTGAAGTGGGGTTTCCTATGTTTGATGTTTTTGTCACACTGACTTTTAGGGTGAATCCTCATTGCCCAACTAATTTGTGTTGTTCTTAACTTGAATATCTTCTTGACTTTATATCATTTCAAGAACATGTGTGTGTGTGTGTGTGTCAGTGTGTGGATTATCAAGAATCTACCTTGTTGCATTATGGATTATGCCCTAAAAGTACAGAATTATGCTAGTTTTTTTTAATTGTAGTCATTATTAAAAGTGAATTCTACTTTATGAATATTTTTTATGTGTGGCTATGCATAATCCTAACTAACAGGATGACTTATTGACTTATCTGTGTTTAACTGCTTAGTTTAAATCCAGATCTAAAAGCATAACCTATTGATCTACCAGTTCAGGTTTTGAAAACTTTTATCTGATTTTTTTTTTTTATTTTTTCTAGAAGAAACAAGATGTTTCATATGAAGATCTGATGAATTAAACGATGCCGAACCAGCCATGGTTTGCACTGCAAATGATTTATTGGAATGGAAAGATTTTCCAAAGGGTCTTAGAGTCTTGCTCCTTGATGAAGACATCAATTCTGCAACTGAAATAAGATCAAAACTTGAAGAAATGGATTATGTTGGTCAGCTATTTCAACTCCGAAAACTGTTCTTCATTTATTTATTTTTATTTTGTTTTGCAAATGTGAAAAGAGTTTTTAACTTTTAGCACAAGTATTTTATTTTATTTTCCAATTATTTAGACCATCTCCATATGATGGTGTTTTTTGTGAGTGCTTTTGGGTGCCATATGACCCTTGTGCTCACAAAAAATACCTCCTCTCTCCTCCCTCCTACCACACCTTATCTCTCTTCTCCATATCATAACAGATTTCTTCTCAAAAACACTTCAAGTATAAGTTAGGGAGATTGTATGATTGATATGTTAAGCATGATTAGTCACTAAACCAGAATTATTTTTTTCTAAATATAGTAATATGCAAACTCATGTTTCTTGGTGTTGGGCCTGAATTGTTTCCACGTCTAGCATAGTAATTCATTTTTTTTTAATTATATTTTTTTGTTAGCGGGCATTTTTTGTATTAACTTTTTATTAGTAGCCTCTTTGATGAGCGGCTGAAAGCGGTATACTAAACAACCTTACAACCGAAAACATGATTATTTTTAGGTTGTGTACCTTTCTTCTTTAGGTAGATTGAGGACAGGTAGATGGAGGGAGGGTAGATAAATGAACCTGTTTTAGTCAGTATAGTTGCTTTCGAATATTTATAGCATTTTTAATATATATAAACAAAGTTTATTCATCTTTTCAAAATTTAGACTTAATTAATTCATTTGTTATAAAGGGTCCCATGACAATTTTTTGTGACAAAAAAAATAAAAAAATGCTATATATGATATGGTCATATAACATAACCGGGGGTTATATAGATGACTTTTATGGAACATTCTTGACTACACGAATGAGAAAATCTCGAACACTTATGAAGCAAAATGCATAAAAGTAGATTTACTTGTGTTAATAATCAAAACTAAGAAAAACTCCAGAACATATCATTTCTTATATTGATGATGATTAACGAGTGGCGTATTAACTGAAAGACGGATTAACATTTTGTCCACGTAATTTATCTGCTTGAGTGAGTTTTAACAGGTCTAAAAATATTTTGTATGTGTTCTGATGTACAGTTTCTAGGTTCTGTTGTGAGAATGAAGCATTATCAGCCATTTCGGATGAATCACAAAGCTTTCATGTAGCAATAGTTGAGGTATTTTATTTTGAATGAGATTAATACGCATTACAAGTAATTCAAACATTTGAGTTTGTATGATTTTGGGTCTGACGGTTGAAGACTGATGGCATCATTACATTTGCTGCAGGTGCGCGAACACAACAAAAATGGAAGGTTTAAATTTCTTGAAAACACCAACGATTTGCCTACAATCACAGTAGCTCTATGAACCACTAATCTAATGTCTGTAAATCCGATAATTCCT
This sequence comes from Bidens hawaiensis, assembly GCF_021521415.1. NCBI lineage: Eukaryota > Viridiplantae > Streptophyta > Magnoliopsida > Asterales > Asteraceae > Bidens > Bidens hawaiensis. Next base: position 2,823 of record NW_027503673.1, read on the forward strand.
TTGAATCAATCATAAACTGTGAGTTCTATTTATTGCAGTTACTTCAGACATGAATTACATAAGTTACCATGATGAAGTGCATAGCAGTAAGTTTTCACACTACTAGAAAACTGGGCATTTGAGACTCTATTTTCTGTCACAAATTGGTTGTAGATGTTTGTGATTGACGTTGCGTCAGAAACGATAATGAATTAATGATCATCATTACAAAATTATTTTTACGTGTTTTTGCATTCGTGTTTATCTCATTTTAACGATTTCTGTTCTCGATGATTTTATATTAAATCCTAATTTGCCACAAAACTGCGAAAGCACATCCCCACACTAATTCTAACAACTTGCTTTTTTAAAGCTGATTTTGAATAATCAATATAGATAATTGCCTTCAAAGTGCATATTTAATAAGATTGTTTCTTCGATTACATGCTCTAGCTTGGTGCAGTTGAGTTCCTTGAGAAACCACTTTCTGAGGATAAACTTAGAAACATATGGCAACATGTGGCTCACAAGGTACGCTTAACTTCTCTTTGAGTATTTTGATAATTTCGTTACATTTCACTTGTTTTCTGATAATGGAGGTGTTCAAATTCCGAGCAGGCGTTTAATGCAGGACCGAAAGAACAAACTGAACCATTGAAATCTGATCTAGACATTCATTTGAAAATAGAAGATATAAAGGAAGAAATTAATCAAACACTAGAACATAATGATGAGGTACTGCTAGAAATCGATAAGTATCCGGCTCCATCGACCCCACAGTTGAAGCAAGGAATGAGATTAGTTGATAATGGGAATTGTCATGAGCAAGATCAAACTAACATATCGACTGAGAAAGAGTGTGTTGATCACGATGGTGAATCCAAATTTGTCGAAACAACTTGTGACGATTTAGTTGTTGATAATGATACTGCTACCCGCTACTGCTGCTGCTGCTACCGGTACTGATACTGTTGCCACTACTACTATTGCCGACACTAACTTGTGCAAGAGTTTAGAAGAGGGTATTGGCAAACCTTCAAGTAATGAATGTTATGCTGATTTTGATAATGATGGTACAAAGAGAAGTGAAGCATCCGAGCGTCCTAATTCACGGCCTACAAAATCTAATCGAAGGAAGATCAAGGTAAGATGATGGTTGATGCAATCTTTTAAAATAATATAAATCTATGATGCATAGGACTTGTGTTTTAATAAAAGTATTTAGCCAAAGGGGGAAGAAGTCAAACAGGTTGAAAGTCACCTAAAACTATATTGTTTAGGGTGAGTTTCATTACAAAACATCAAACTATTGTGAGAACAAAAAGAGCAAGCCTAAATCTTTTAACTAGAAACCTGCCTGCTTTTAAATACAAATGTGCATGTAATTAATGTACATAATAAAACTATTAAACTAATTTGTTGTAAACGTTTCTAAAAATTTTAACCGCTTTCCTACACATGTGTAGGTTAGTAGTATGTATTGAGTTACACATGTATAAGTTATATATATAAATAAACTTTTATATATCCCAAAAGATGAATAGAAATTCAATTCAATCATTTTTTTATTTTTCAATAATTTTAAAGACAAAAAAAAGCCCATTTAATTTATTCTACCCTACTGTGTATTCAATCTTCTAAATCTTTACACTCAAATATTTAGATTCTCAGTGTAATAAAACTGTTTTTGTAATCACAATTAATGTGTTGTTACGATTGTTTGAAAATTTTAGTTCTAATGAAACAATAATATTTCAGGTGGACTGGACATCTGAACTACACAAAAAATTTGTACAAGCAGTAGAACAACTTGGTGTAGATCAAGCAATACCTTCACGCATACTCGAACTCATGAACGTTGAAGGTTTAACCCGCCACAATGTTGCAAGTCATCTCCAGGTTAGTCTAAACGTCGTTTTAGATATGCACTCTTATCGTGAAATATTACACGCTTATATCTTATTTGTATTAAACCTTAAACAGAAATATAGATTGCAAAGGCGGCATATTTTACCCAAGGACGGCGGTCGAAAATGGCCTCAAACTCGACATACAACTCCAAGAAACTACTATCCACAGAAGCCCATTATGGCTTACCCTCCTCCATATCATGCCAACCACACGCTTCCATCCGCCCAAGTGTATCCCGCCTGGCCGCCTCCGCACAATTACACTCTGCCACCTCAGATGTGGGCCCCGCCATATTATCCATCTTGGCAGTCTTCAGAAAACTGGATGTGGAATCCTTATCCAGGGGTAACTGACTAAAGATCTGTTTTGCTATGTGTCTTTGAATGATAAAAGTAATGTTTAATGGATTGTGTGTTGCAGCTACAAGCTGAAGCATGGGGCTGCCCAACTGTACCACCACACGCAAATTTTCCTCATGTGAGTGTATTTTCGTCATTAAATTAATTAACTTCTGTTTGTGAAAATGTACTTATTAACGATTCGGGAACTGCAGAATGCTTCTCAATTTCAGAGTAGGAATTCAATGCAGAGTCAGAGTAGACAAACCATGGAAAAGAATTCATTTGATAATTATCCGGTAATCACTTAATTTTTTCATACAACTTTGAATCTCTTTGCTTTGCAAAAGAGGTAATGTTTCACTTTCATGGTCAAACGTACTACAGCCGAACATTCTGGTTATCGTTCAGCTAGAAGTTCGTTTATTTAATGAATGGACGAACATTTTGTTCATTCAACTAAACGAACAAACATAAACACATCATTTTCGTTCGTGAATGGTCGTTCAATTACTTCCTTGAATGTTCATTTATTTTACATATTAATTTAAATGTATTTGTTACTTATTAATTGGCCATCATGCATATTTTAAAGCCACTACTTGTGAATGACTAGGGAGCAAACAAGAGCACGTTCATTTAATTTTCTCAGTTAATTTGCGTTTGTTTGTGTTTCCTTATTTATGTTTGTTTAGAATATTCACGAACGAACACAACTATTATTATTATTATTATTATTATGATTATTATAAGTCAACATTTCCTGCTGTCATGCATATGCATGTGCATTCACATTACTATTTTATGACATGTAGAGTACTAATACTGTTGTAGGGAGATGAAGTCATTGACAAGGTTGTGAAAGAAGCAATAAATAAGCCCTGGCTACCCTTGCCTCTGGGTCTCAACCCACCGTCAACAGAGAGTGTTATTTCCGAGCTCTCGAAGCAAGGAATCTCCACCGTTCCTCCGGGAATCAACGGCTCTCATTGATGCTGATGTGTATGCCACCTTGGCAGTCCTGTTTGTGTAGTGGGCCCAGTCACATTTGGTGTGATGATCAATAAGTTTCTTCTGATCCAATAGATTGCCAATTACAAGCTTTTAATGTGGTTGTAAATAGATCCTAACTTAAGACATTTTGCTTTGATTTGCTTGTGGGACCCACATATCTCTCATGTGGGACCCATGTTGGTGGTGAAGAACTGGCCTATGTAATAAAAAATTGTACATCTTTGAAGAGATGGTCCGGGTGGGGCTCAAAATATTAAGGGACAGACGGTCCAAATTTTCCTAAGAACTTTGAGATGCTTAGTTAACTTATACATTGTGCAAGAAATGCAGTACTTTATTCTGGATTTGTCAACTTCAACTTTCAGGCATAAGTTGATAATGGGAGTTCTTTATTGGATGCCCTCCATCAATTGCATCTCATGAGTTTTCACTTTCAATCTGTGAATAACAAACAGCATGCAGCTTTTTAATTAAAAATAAATATATTGGTGTGCATGGGTTTTATGAAAGTATCGTTTTTACATATTTTAATCATATGGTGTATGTTAAAGGGGGAAATTTGGGATATGTTATTAGTATACCCTTTGGTTATCCACACATCCTACATACGATCGTATAGGGGTTATACTATCGTATGAAACCTCACTTGAAAGAGTGTGAATAAGTCAAAGGGTGTGTAGATAACCAAGCTCTTTTTAAAATGTCTCTTTTTTTATATATAAATTATAAATATGTCCCTTTAAAATTTAAGTTCCATATTTGTCCGTTTACTAATATGTCCGACATGTTTCTTAACTCGTTGTCTTCCTATCCTGTTAGCTCAAAACTTGTCGTCTTACCGTCATGTTATAGCTCAAAACTCGTTTTTCAGGGATGTTAGCTTAAAACTTGTCGCTTCCTCGTCATGTTTGCTTAAAAATTAAATATAATGAATCTTGCTATTTAAAAAAATTATATATGAACAATGTACATATAAAACGGTTTTAATGGTATACATGAGTTTTCTTAATCGTATTATTATCCAAAATCTAATACAAGAATTTAAAAACCAATAAAATTAAAAATATTTAAATATTTTTTAAATTAGTTTATGGTTCATGTTTGTAGTAAAGATATGCTAGAAATTTTTTTAGCTAACATGGTGAGAAGACGACAAGTTTTAAGATAACATGACAGGGAGACGATGAGTTTTAAGTTAACATAGCGGAGATGCGTCAGGTTTTAAGCTAACATGGTGGGGAGGCGATGAGTTAATAAACATGTCGTCTCGAACTTCTAACGTAGAGGCGCCGACGAGTTTGAAAGGGAACAAAGAGATAATTTGAATTTTGAATGGACATATTTAGAACTCTCGTTTAAAAAGGAACATTTTAAGAATTTTCTTATATTAAAGCTATGTTATTCATCCCAATGTAAATGATTAAAGGAAAATCCTCAAAATGGTCCAATTATAATAGAAGATTCTATTTTTGTCCTTTTAAATGAAAGTATCCAGAAATATCCTCTACAAACAGGTCTTTTGTAATATTCGTAACTTTGCAAACCCGAAAATCCGACACATTTTAAATTTTCGAATTTTGTTTATAAATATATATATATATATCAAGTTTCGTTTGATGTATTTTATATTCGTTGAACTCATTACAACATCTCGATTTATCGTTTACGCGTATTCTTGTCATTATTCATCATTAATATTGTATTCACGATGGGTTATATTTATCGACAGTTCATTTTCTGTTCGTTTGTTTAATTCACGAAACCTAGGGATCTAATTTTTTTAATACAAGTATAATATATCAAAACTATTCAAGTATATTAATTTTACTTCATTTATAAATCATTTCAAAGTTTGGAACAAATGTGTAAAATTATTTTAAATCTTAAAGCGTTGCAAAGTACAAAGTTGACTTGGTAAAATTAGATTTTAAATTCTGTTTTTATATAACATTAAATTGCAGGGACCAGAATTGTAATTATGTTTAAAATATAATAATTAAAAAAAAAACCCAACCCTCTGGCCCCCCTCTCTATTCGATTTTCCGGCATGACCTCCGGCCGCAAGTCCGGTGAGCCGGTGGCTCCGACAACCTGTAATCTAGCCGCAAAACTCGTTTGTATGATCAATTAATTCGTTATAACAAATTTAGAACTTAATAATAAACCAGCAAACTTTGTTATTAACGTATAATCATCGTCCAAAATCGCTATAATCAAACCCGTAATCTTAAGTTAAGCCGCCGGATTTTATGTAAACAAAATTAAAACTATTTAATCGTTTTACGCTTCAATTAATAGTATAAATAGACCCTCTATCATAATCTAAACTCGCCCATCACCTCATAATACATTAACAAACTCTCAAAATCCCGTATGAATCCACCAAGGTTTGTTTTCCGGCCGTCCGAAGTTCGCCATCTTCCCTAAGCTATTATAGGTGAACTTTACATGCATTGTGATCATTTTAAGCCACTAATCAAAAACCCTAACTTAATTTTAACAAACTTCGATCGAATCAGTAGATTATGAACCTAGGGTTTGTTATCAAGAAGATGAACATTGTGTATTATATGTATATTATCATTCCTATTTCTAAACCAAAATGACAAGTTAGCTCAGTTGGTAATATCCCTTGTTATGACTTGGGAGACCCAGCTTCGAACCCGGTTATGGACTGCTGTAGTTGTTTATTTTTTTAAAGCATGTTCTTTTATAAATAAACCCATTAAAATGTGTTAAATTCAATTAAATTAATTAAAAAGATTATTTTAACCAAAATTAATTATAAATTTTATTTTTATCAATTTCATTCAAAAACACAAAAATTTTTATTTCACTCGATAAGCTTTGTAAAATCCGATTAATATGCTATTATTATTTCCATTTTGTTAATTTTTCTTCGTTTAATTAATCGCGTTCAAGATAAAACCTCGCCTAAAATTTTACTTCGGTAATTCCCCTATTAAATAATTAGTCGGAATAATATTTAAATAAAACATTTCATTATACCAACTAAAATTAGTTTATATTACCGTTACTTTAAATTATTTCATTAGTTTTAAACTTTAACTCGTTAACTTAAATTCATTAGCTTTTAACCCGTTGAAGGTTAATTAGTTAATATTAAATTGTTAAACTTTAATTCATAAACCATAATTCATTAGCTTTAATCCATTAACACAATTATTGTTCGAGATAAAAATACGTGCCTTGCAAATACCTGAAGTCTCATAATAGCGTAGGTTTTAATATTAAAATGCCGATAAAGTTAAATATAATACTAGAATATAAAATCCCGTTACCTAGTCTTTAAATTTTCGTATTTATTTTATTTATAATTCGAGACGTTTGGTTGCTTCGGTTTCGTTATTGCTCTTTCAATTTATATCTCAAGTTATCTCCGATTTCAAGATGAGTTTCTCAGACCCCCTTTTTAAACGTTTTCATATTTTGGAGGTAGTATATGTATCCTATCAAACCTCAAGAATTACAATTTTTGCTTACAAACTACAATTCATATCATAGACTTGTGCGCTTACTTGCTTATTTGTTATATACGTGGATTTCAAGCGGTTGCCTCAATAAGTATGATCATACGCCCCCCTTTGCACTCAGGTCCATTTGTATCGAGTGGAAAAGGGATCTTATATCCGAGTACGTTGGTAGCCCCACATGGAAAGGACCTTCGCTTGTTCTTTACATTCAGGTCCATTGCACCGAGTGTAAAGAACCCTTATGTGCTCATTTCACAAGTTTCATGGAATTGTATGATTTTTACGTATTATTTTAAACTGTGGTAATCTCACCAGCTATGTTCATAGCTGACTTTATTTTATACATATGCTACATGTATAGAGATACAAGGATGAAGGTTAGAAGACACATAGAATGCTTATAGGATATTTAAAGAACAACTTATCGTTTCGTTTATTTATTTGTTTACAACTTGTATTATTTGATAAATTTGTGTTACATGATGATTTAAATGAAATAATGTTACTATGGTCACCTAATAGTGTTACGTGTGTTTGAGCAATCTGTACGTCACACTCAGGCGTTTCCACTTTAGCCGGGGTGTTACAGATTGGTATCAGAACCGTGGCTATAAGATAGGACATTAAACGTAGTGTTTTAGGTAGCTATTGCTTATTTGTTAAATGTCTAGGTTGCATAATAGAATTATGTGAGCCTCTACTTGATTGTTTAAACGCACTTACTATTACTGTATTATTGTACTTCTAATTTCAGTAACGCCTCATGAACACAAGTACACACACACAAGTCCAAGGCTTAGCCTAAAACAAGTTTTTTCAAAAGCAATTTCAAGCAATTTTCAAATTCAGTGTTCCGATAGTTCATCTTCTTAAAGACCATGTCTCCTTTGTGATAAGGGTATGGTTGCACGCCTTAGGATGTCACACAAGTCATGGTGGTTCATGCGACATGTGACTCTAACCCTCAATGTGTTACAATGTGTTTTAACTAAAAGTTTGACAAGTCGTGGTGATACACGAATACCCAGCTTTTGGTTCGTTTTAATTACGCAATTTTGATTTCATTGGAACATACAAGTCATGATGACTCATACAACGTGTAATTCCAAAGACTTAATTGTTCAAATTTCGGTTTTGAAAAGTCATTAGGTTATGTGAATTGTGGAGTTTTTAATTCGTTTTCGGTGGTTTTATATTCACTAAAATTTCTAAAAGTCGTGCTATTGCAAGAATTGCTAAATTTCAAGTTGTTTTTTTATTTATATATTTATTTACTGTTTTGGGTTTAGAATTTAAAATTCTAAAAGTCATGGTGATACATGAATAGTCGATTTTCAATACTCATTTTCTCGTATGTTTTAAAAATTGAGAATTCGAAAAGTCATGTTGATGCATGAATTGTCGATTTTCAGTTCGTTTTCTTTATACAATTCGTTTATTATTATGGTTTTAATTGAAAATTAAAAAATTTATAGTGGTACATAAACCTTCGATTTTCAATTCGATTTCGTACTTATATTAGATTTGTACAAATTCCATGTTTTTATTTCAAAATTTTGATATATTTTTCATATGTTTATTCCAAGATAAATTAGAAATGCGAAAACTCATGAACATTTCAATTTTGATTTTGCTTCATGCGATTTCATTTTTATTGAAGGAATCTTTTATGTGTAACGCCCGTTGATTCCGATTTCAAGAATTACAGATTGTTGAGTATGAATAATTCTCGGGATTCATCCGACGTTTCTCGGAAGCCTTCACGTCATCTCGGTGCGTTAAAGAACCTAACCATTCCTTCCATTTTGCCTTACACTTGAATCTACACTAGAGTGTAATATCTTAAGTTATATCATAAAAAAAAAATAAAACCCTAACCTATCTTGCAGCTGCCGATCTGCCATCTCCAGCCCCCCCTTCATTGATTCGACTTTTTGATCGATTCCAAGTTCCTAGAGGTAGTTAAAGGTATGTACTACAATCCCCTACACTCTTTTTGCTCACCCCTAATCGTTTTAATGCTCAATTTTGCCAAAACTTTTCGTTAGGCAGATTTCGGCTAGAGTGCAATTGACCCACTTCCCGTGGATAAAAATTAGATTTTCCGGTGTAGAAAGATCCCCAGGTATGGCATTTACATCATATTAAAATTTCGTGGTCATTGGAGGTGTTTAGGTCGGTCAATCGATTTTAGTTCGAAAACTAGGATTTATCGGGTGTAGAATTGCAAATTGTTGAGTTTGATGCGTTAGTTGATCGGGTGACCGACCGATTCTGTTCGTGCAGCCCTAGGGGGGGTTTAAGGGCTGTGGAAAAATTATTTTTTTGGTGCTCGGGGCTGTCAGGGTTAGTGCTTCGTCAATCGAGTCAGCGGTGCGCGAATTTTCGTTTAAATGTTAAAGTAAGTGTTGTAAAAAGGAACCGTCAACCCTATCAACTCGGGTGACATAATTATAATGAATGAAAAGGTTTAAGACGGAATTTGGTCCATTCGGGGCTGATTCGGTTAACAAATGGTTTTAAGGATTATTTCACGCGCATTCGACCCGATTTGACTATCTTTGGGCCTTGGGCCAAGTGTTGGGCCTTGGGCCAAGTTTTTGGGCCTTGGGCCAAGTATTGGGCCTTGGGCCAAGTGTTGGGGGGGGGGGGTCCGGGCAGGGGACTTCCTCGAGGGGGAAAATTGATGAGAAGCCGAAGGCCAGGCGAGGGCCTTCAACATCCAAGAAGGAAGCAAAAGAGGATGCGGAAGTCGTTTCAGGTACTTTTTCCTTATTTAGCTCTCATTCTACCGTTATAATTTCTTATTCCTTTGAATTCGTATGTGTTGACCGTGTAGCTAAGCAGTTGTATAATATTGTCCTAGGTACCTTTCTACTTGACGAATTACAGGCGTCAGTTTTATTTGATTCGGGCGCCAGTAGAAGGTTCGTGGCTACCACTTTCTGTTCCTTATTGAATAAATCACCCGAGCGCGTAGTCGATGGGTTTGAGGTTGAGGTTGCTGTAGGAAAATCCGTGTCCGTGTCTAGGGCTATTGAGGGCTGTTCCATTGAGTTGTCTGGTTATAGGTTTCCGGTGCGACTGTACTTGATGCCGCTTGGTTGTTTCGATGTGGTGCTCGGGATGGATTGGCTCGCGAATGTTGATGCTCAGATCATTTGTGGTCAGAAACTCATTCGTGTAAGGGCCCCAGATGGGACTCGAATTACGGTCTTCGGTGATCGGAAGGTTGCGACGCCACATATTATATCCATGCTTAAGGCGGGGAAGTTGATGCAGCGGGGGTGCGGGGCGTATCTGGCGTATGCTATGAATGTGAATACCGAGGTGGCTACCGTCGGTGATGTTCCTATTGTTCGGGATTTCCCGGATGTATTTCCAGATGATTTGTCAGATGTGCCGCTGGATCGCGAGGTCGAGTTCCAAATAGACCTTGTACCGGGCGCCATACCCGTTGCCCGAGCTCCCTACCGCCTAGTGCCGAATGAGATGAAAGAACTTATGGCCCAATTGGAAGACTTGCTCGACAAGGGCTTCATTCGACCGAGCATCTCCCCTTGGGGTGCCCCGGTCTTGTTCGTTAAGAAGAAGGACGGTCGCATGCGGATGTGCATTGACTACCGTGAGTTGAATAAGCTCACCATTAAAAATCGGTACCCTCTCCCAAGGATCGACGATTTATTTGATCAGCTCCAAGGAGCTAGTTGGTTCTCGAAGATCGACCTTAGGTCCGGGTATCATCAGCTGAAGATTCGGGAGGAAGATATTCCTAAGACTGCCTTCCGCACTCGTTATGGACATTACGAATTTCTGGTGATGTCTTTCGGTTTAACCAACGCACCGGCTGCGTTCATGGATCTTATGAACCGGGTGTGTAGACCGATGCTCTATCGCTCGGTTATTGTGTTCATCGATGACATTCTTGTGTACTCTAAAAGTGAATCCGATCACGCCGGTCATCTCAGGGAAGTTTTGGAGGCTCTGCGGAAGAACAAATTGTAAGAGGGGGAAGCTCAGTCCGAGGTAGTTCAAGGTATGTACTACAATCCCCTACACTCTTTTTGCTCAACCCTAATCGTTTTGATGCTCAATTTTGCCAAAACTTTTCCTTGGGCAGATTTCGGCTAGAGTGCAATTGACCCACTTCCCGAGGATAAAAATTAGAGTTTCCGGTGTAGAAATATCCCCAGGTATGGAATTTACATCATATTAAAATTTCGTGGTCATTGGAGGTGTTTAGGTCGGTCAATCGATTTTAGTTCGAAAACTAGGGTTTATCGGGTGTAGAATTGCAAATTGTTGAGTTTGATGCGTTAGTTGATCGGGTGACCGACCGATTCTGTTCGTGCAGCCCTAAGGGGGTTTAAGGGCTGTGGAAAAATTATTTTTTTGGTTCTCGGGGCTATCGGGGTTAGTGCTTCGTCAATCGAGTCGGCGGTGCGCGAATTTTCGTTTAAATGTTAAAGTAAGTGTTGTAAAAAGGAACCGTCAACCCTATCAACTCGGGTGACATAATTATGATGAATGAAAAGGTTTAAGACGGAATTTGGTCCATTCGAGGCTGATTCGGTTAACAAATGGTTTTAAGGATTATTTCACGCGCATTCGACCCGATTTGACTGTCTTTGGGCCTTGGGCCAAGTTGTTGGGCCTTGGGCCAAGTTGTTGGGCCTTGGGCCAAAGTGTTGGGCTTGTACGGCCCATTAGCCTAAAGTGTTCCTACAGTCTAGTTTAGTAACGCGTTATGTATAATTTACAGGCCCTTGCTTGTGATTTTTCCCTTAGGAACTTCCTAGATCGATCTTAGGTGAGTTCATGATGCCCTTTTTACTCATTTTACTTTTGGGCTAGCATGCGCACATAAATTTTTTCTTACTTGATGAAATGTTTTTAATATGATTTTATATAGGCTTGCTAGTATATGGTAAGCCTTGGGATGTTAAATATATATATATGTGTATATACATTATTTCTTGGCCTCTATTTGGCGATGTTGTAGTCGTTTCGACTACTGATGTTGTGTATGCCTACTTTGTGTTTGCATGCACTGATGTTACGTGTTTGGGTTGTACGTTTGCTCGACCCTGATGTTATAAGTGGATGATATATATATATATATATATATATATATATATATATATATATATATATACTGTTATGTATATAGGGATGTTATTGAATGGATGTTTACATATACATTTTGTATATGTATGTATGAGGATGTTTAAGTTCGGTAATGATAATTAGATGGATGTACCCTTTTACTTTTAGAAAACCTTTGGTATGACTATCATGATTTTACTACTGATATCTTTTACTTAAAACTTGAACTCACTCAGCTCAAGCTGACTTTGTGTGCATGTTAGTGTAAGTTTCAGGATTCGGAAGAGGAAGCCTTATCGCTTGGACGTGCACGGAGCTACTTGGATGGTGAAGGGCATACTGGAAGGAAGAATTGTTATGAATGTTTTATTTCAAGGAAACTTATAAAAGTTATACTTACTTTGGATTTTGGGCAAAATTCCCGGGTTTCGGGAACTTATTTCATTTTTCATGTTTTCCGCAAAATTGATACTCTGAAATGTTTGTTTTAATGGAAGAAACGGTTTTTGAGTTTATTTAATTTTATGAGGGTTTTGAATGATTACCAACTGTGGGGTTCCCGGAGTTCGGGGCCTTACATTATGTAACGTTTCTTTTGATTTTGATATAAATTTCATATTTCGTCCCATGTCACGCGAATTATTCACACTTCATGTCTTCTCGTCCTTCTCGACGCTACCCTCGAAACTCAAACCACAAAACGACAACCCAAATCATCAAGCAATTGACCATCGCAATCCCAACCATGACAAACCAAGATTCGGCCACCTCATCAACTCTTGCCATGTAACTAAACATACTCAACACCACACATTTACCCCGACGACATGTTACCCAACCATTCATCCCAACCTTTTGTCTCACCGTATGCTAGTAGTAACCCGAGCACATCCACTATAAGGCCTAACCTGTTCCGCCATGTGATACTTTAACCCACATTCCTTGTCCACTTAAAGTTTATACGTTTTCCAACGTCAATACCTAGTATTTTAAAACTCATCGACCATGACTAAATTTTAAGTAAATAAATTTTTCATGCATATTTTCCCACGTTTATCTCTATCATAAACACCTTCTACTTGAAATTTCTAATCTCGATTATTTTAAAACAGTCAATTAATATATATATATATATATATATATATATATATATATATATTCGAATATTCACAAAATATTTTGAAGTATATTCAAGTTATTTTTTCTCTAAAAAGAAATTTCATTCTAACTAATTGGTTATTAACATTATTATTATTACTACTACTATTACTACTACTACTACTACTACTACTACTACTACTACTACTACTACTATCATTATTATGCTTATAATATTCAAGGGTTAAAATAAATTTACAAATAAAATAAATAAAATCTTTACTTCAAACAAATCTTAAGCTTGTAAGGATATTTTACTATCACTATAAAAGTTTTGTCTTCAACGAGTCATTTTACATGACGACCCTCAATAATATTTCGTAGGGCGCCACCCAACCGAAAAATCTTTTACACTAAAAGTTTTATAAAATTTCGCAAACTTTAACGCTAGCTAAGGATTTCTTTGCAAATTATTATTGTTTTACTTTGAGCATCACGCTTTGCAATCAATTGTTTTTTTACAAACTTAAACGAATCTCAAAAAGCACTTTTCTTTCCTTTCTTTATCAACGTCAATAAGTTTCGAATAATAAACCATGCCACCGCCCCCATAACAACTTTCATACCACAAAACCCCTTTCGGGGAGACAAACATTCTACCTTTCGTTTTATTTCCTTCTTCTTCTTCATGTAGAACTATACTATTCTATTTGGCATAATCGAAATAATTTTATGTATCAATTTCTTTCAAAGAATGTTTACGAAGTTACTATTGAGTTTGGTCATTCGTTAAATTAGTGAAATATTTTCTTGCATAGTGCATTTTGATTCGGTCTACTTTGTTATTTCAATCTCGTGGTCTATAACCGATTACCATAAACGTAACCTCTTAGTGGAAGTTGGGACTATGAACAGTTGATGTACATGTTGAGTTTACTATCATTTAGATTGTTTGATGTATTCTTGATTCCAAAGTTTCATCAATTGGACCAATGTTTTAATCTGATTTTGAAGTTTCAATTACCTATTCTTGATTTCAATGTTTTATCAATTTGAGAAGAATGCTTCATTTTGATCACGAAGTTTTGATTATTTATCCTGTGATTCGTAATCTCAATGTGACCTTTAATTCACATTGTTATTAGAAAATTTTCATTTGTTTAATGAGCCATTATTGACTCCAAGAACTTACTCTGTTCTGTTACTAAATGTAAGGCCCCGAACCCCGGGTACCCCACAGTTGGTAATCATTCAAAACACTCGTAAAAATAATTAAACTTAAAAACAATTCACTTCATAAAAATAACCATTTCAGAGTATAATTCAGCGGAAAACATAAATAATAAAATAAGTTCCCAAAACCAATTTAAATAAATGTTAAAAGAAAACATTTATTATTATTGAAACATCCGACTAAGTATGCTCTCCACCGTCCAAGTAGCTTCGTGCACGTCCAAGCGGTAATGTATCCATCTCCTAACCTGAAACTCACACTAACATGCACACAAAGTCAGCTTGAGCTGAGTGAGTTCAAGTTTTTATAAATAACATCTATAATAATAATCATAATAGTCATTCCAAGAGTTTTAAAATAAAAGGGATATAACAGTTAGGCCAAATAAACGGGATAAAACAGTTAGGCCATCATCAACAATAAGTAATCATCCTTATATATATATATAAACATCCTTATAATTAAATATAAACATCCTTATAATTATGTATAATCGTCCTTATAATTATATATAAACATCCTTATAATTATATATGAAAGCATCCTTATAATTGTATACCTACATATATATCATCCAAGTAATAACATTAAGGTCGATCAAACGTACAACCCAAACACATAACATCAGGGTCGAGCAAACGTACAACCCAAACACGTAATATCAACGCATGCAAACACAAAGTAGGCATACGCAACATCAGTAGTCGAAACGACTACAACATCGCCAAATATAGGCCAAACAATAATGTATATATATATATATATTTAACATCCCAAGGCCTACCATATACTAGCAAGCCTATATAAAATCGTTTAAAACATTTCATCAAGTAAGAAAACACTTAGGTGTGCATGCTAGCCCAAAATTTAAGAAGAGTTAAAAAGGGCATCATGAACTCACCTGAAATCGATCGAACACATGCAACGAGCTAGGAAATCCCTAAGTGCACACTCACAAGTAAGGGCCTGTAAATAGTACACAACGCGTTACTAAACTAGACCGTAAGAACACTCTTGCCTAATGGGCCGTTCAAGCCCAACACTTTGGCCCAAGGTCCAACACGTTGGCCCAAGGCCCAACAGCTTGGCCCAAGGCCCAACACGTTGGCCCAAGGCCAACACTTGGCCCAACACATTGGCCCAAGGCCCAACACTTGGCCCAAGGCCCAAAACTTGGCCCAATTACTTTACCTCAGCCCCTAAAACCTTTCAACTAACCAAATCCACCAGTTAAGCCTAAAACGAACTTATCGATTAATACCGAGTAAAATGTGTAGATTTTAGCGTGCGAAAATGCATTTAATTACATAGGATAACCTTTAAAATAAATTATTAAATTTTTAACAGACCTTAATAAATGTCTTAGGTTTATAAATATATTTTTATTATATTTTTCTATTAGACACAAAAATTATAAAAATTCCTCCAACACAGCAAGGTACGTGCAGCTATTTCAGTGCGCAACAAAATGGTTTTATTTTTATAAAATTCATTACTGAACCAAATTAAACGATTCCAATTGGGTTTGGTTCCTAACTCAAAATAATAACTTCCAGAAGTGGAAACAACCAATTTGGACCTGTCGAAAAAAGGTTATGACGTCGGGAAGACAGACTAGAATCCGTCATCCCGCATCAGCTTTGACACTCGATTTTATAAATTCATAAAAACCATTCAAATCTCGTCCAAAAATTACGTATTATATCTTTCTGGAAACTAGACTCAAATTAGAACATCATGGAATCAAGAATCGATCAAAAACCATGGATTACCATCGCATTACAGACCCTACAATAAACGTATACGAATCTGTCAGTAAACTGTTATCATCAAAACTCAACCTTAACGACCAATAAGCGCGTTAATATGATCAATTAAGGGGTAAAAGACATGGGGAATCATAAACCGACCTTGAATTGAAGTTTTCACGGCCGAAACTTGGCTGGGCAGAAGAGAAACGAGCAAGGGGGATGTTTTCTCGGCCGATCGCTGCTGCAAGGGGGGCTAGGGTTAGGTTAAATGTTTTATGATAAAATAGTTACATCCAAGTCCCTCCAAATTGAAGTGGAAGGAAAGTTAAATGGCTTAACGTACCGAGATGACGCAAAGGCTTCCGAGAAACGTCGGATAAATCCCGAGAATTATACATACTCTACAAGCTTTAATTCTTGAAACCGGAATTAACGGGCGTTACAAGTCCACCCCCTTACAATGGGATTCGTCCCCGAATCCCGATGCGACAGGAACAACTACGGATAGTGCCTCCTCATTTCGTCTTCGGACTCCCAAGTAGCCTCGGAACCCCTACGGTGCCTCCACTGCACTTTCACCTTCCTAACCACCTTATTCCTCAGACGCCTCTCCTGACGGTCAAGGATGGCAATCGGTTGCTCGACGTAGTTCAGCTTACCATCGAGCTCAATATCATCAAGAGGCACATGGGCCCCTTCATCCGCTAAGCATTTCCTCAGATGGGACACGTGAAAAGTAGGATGAATCCCCGCGAGCTCCTCGGGCAATTCCAGCCTATATGCTACCTCACCAACTCAGGCCAAAATACGGAACGGGCCAATAAACCTCGGACTGAGCTTCCCCCTCTTACGAAAATGAATAATGCCCTTCCAGGGAGAAACTTTTAACATAACCCGATCCCCAGCATTGAACACAATAGGCCTTCGCCTTTTGTCCGCATAGGACTTTTGACGATCCTGAGCGGCCTTCATAAACGCCTTGATTTTATCGAGCTTCACAGTCGTGGCTTCAACTACCTCCAAACTACCCAACTGTTTCTGTCCAATGGAACCCCAGCAGACTGGAGTCCTACACCTCCTACCATACAGCATCTCAAACGGTGGCATCCCAATCGTGGCGTGATAACTGTTATTATACGAGAACTCTACCAACGGTAAGTAACGGTCCCAACTACCACCAATGTCGATAACACAAGCCCGCAACATATCTTCGAGAGTCTGAATGGTCCTCTCGGACTGACCATCCGTCTGCGGGTGATAAGCAGTACTGATAAGGAGTTTGGTGCCCATCTCCTCGTGAAAACTTTTCCAAAACCTAGAGGTGAAACGTGTATCCCTATCCGAAACAATAGATACCGGAACCCCGTGCCTAGAGACGATCTCACGAATAAACACATCGGCCAGCTGCTCAGAATTAAAAGTCTCTCGAATCGGCAAGAAGTGAGCGCTCTTGGTTAGTCTATCCCCGATTACCCAAATGGTGTCATAATTACTCCTAGAAGTACGAGGCAGTTTAGTCACAAAATCCATAGTAAGATGCTCCCATTTCCACTCAGGTATTTCCAACGGCTGAAGTTTCCCAAATGGCTTCTGATGCTCGGCCTTAACTTGTAGACATGTCAAACACTTACTTACATACTGAGCCACCTCAAACTTAATCGCAGGCCACCAATAATTCTTTTTCAAGTCTTGGTACATCTTGGTCGCGCCCGGATGAATGGAATAGCGCGACTTGTGCGCCTCATCTAAAATTTTACCTCTGAAACCTCCATACCTCGGTACCCATAAACGCCCATCCTTATACTTCACCCCATCACCGACGTCTTCGAACAACTTTTCCTGACCCCAAATACGCTCTGACATAATTCATTCCAACTGCAACGCTTCATTCTGGACGTTGGCTATTTGTTTCAAAATGTCGGGTTTAAGGATAAGCTGGTAAGATTTTACACGAATCGGCTTCGGTCTCTCCTTCCGGCTCAACGCGTCAGCCACCACGTTAGCCTTACCTGGATAGTACATAATCTCCAAATCATAATCCTTAATCAATTCCAACCATCAACGCTAGCGCTTATTCAGTTCCTTTTGTTCGAAGAAATATTTTAAGCTCTTATGATCGGTATAGATAACTCAAGGAACACCGTACAAATAATGTTTCCACAACTTGAGCGCAAACACCACTGCCGCCAGCTCCAAATCGTGGGTAGGGTAATTCGCCTCATGAGGCTTCAACTGTCGTGAGGCATAAGCGATGACTCGACCTTGCTGCATCAAAACACACCCAAGCCCCTGATAAGAGGCATCATAATAAACCACCAGATCATCGGTGCCATCAGGTAGAGCTAAAATCGGGGCATACGTTAACCTGTTCTCAACTCGAGAAAATCCTCCTCCTGTTCAGTACCACAAATGAACTTAACACTCTTCTTAGTCAATTTGGTCAGCGAAGAAGCAATTTTCGAAAAGTCGGGAATAAAGCGGCGGTAATACCCCGCCAAGCCTAGAAAGCTACGGATTTCAGATGGAGACTTAGGAGACTCCCAAGCATTCACGGCTTCCACCTTTGCAGGATCAACCAAAATACCCCTCGGGTTAATAACATGACCCAAGAACTGAACCTCACGCAACCAAAAGGAACACTTAGAAAATTTTGCATACAACTTGTTCTTTCGCAAAGCTTCCAAAACTTCCGAGAGATGACCGGCATGATCGGTTTCGCTTTTGGAATACACAAGGATGTCATCGATGAATACAATAACAGAGCGATCGAGCATCGGTCTACACACCCGGTTCATAAGATCCATGAATGCAGCCTGTGCGTTGGTCAAACCGAAAGACATCACGAGGAATTCGTAGTGCCCATAACGAGTGCGGAAGGCAGTCTTAGGAATATCTTCCTCCCGAATCTTCAACCGATGATACCCGGACCTAAGGTCGATCTTCGAGAACCAACTAGCTCCTTGGAGCTTATCAAATAAGTTGTCGATCCTCGGGAGTGGGTACCGATTTTTAACGGTGAGCTTATTCAACTCACGGTAGTCAATGCACATCCGCATGCTACCATCCTTCTTCTTAACGAACAAGACCGGGGCACCCCAAGGCGAGATGCTCGGTCGAATGAAGCCTTTGTCGAGCAAGTCTTCCAACTGGGCCATAAGTTCTTCCATCTCATTCGGTGCTAGACGATAAGGGTTCGAGCAACGGGTTTTGCGCCCGGCACAAGATCTATCTGGAACTCGACCTCGCGGTCCGGCGGCACATCTGACAAATCATCTGGAATTACATCCGGGAAATCCCGAACAATAGGAACATCACCGACGGTAGCCCTAGACACGAAAACAGATTTTCCTACGGCGACCTCAACCTCAAACACATCGACTACGCGCTCGGGTAATTTATTCAACGAGGAACAGAAAGCGGTAGACACAAAACTTCTACTGGCGTCCGAATCATATAAGGCTGACGCCGGTAATTCATCAAGTAGAAAGGTATCTAGGATAACATCACGCTCCTACTTAGCTAAACAGTTGCTCATACATTCTTGAAGGAGCGAGGAATTTAAGCAGTCAAGTACCAAGGAACCCAGAGTGACAGTATGCTACGCCTCAGCTAAACAATTACGCACAAAGCGTTCGAAAGGATGGGAAACGAACAGAAAAATTTAGGGAATAAGATAAACTTTAACGCTAACGACTCGAGAGTTAGCCAAATCCTATCCCTACAAAGACGGAACCTAACATAGTCAGACACAAGTGGTATTTAAAACATGGAAGGTAAAGGTAAACTGCTAATAACGTTGATCAAGTGTTATTAGTCGTTTACTTCACTGGCCCATTCTAATCACCCCCTGCCTCTACCCACATTAGCATTCTATCTAACACTTTACAATTAATCACATACTGGAAACTTTCAAATTCAAAGGAATGACTAAATAATTTAAAGTTACCTCTTGGCGTGCAGCTACTCGCGGTGGGCATACTAGTTTCTTTCTTACAGTTCGAGTCCAAGCATTCGAGGATGCTCGGATCCCTCGAACCATGGCTCTGATACCAACTTGTAAGGCCCCGAACCCCGGGTACCCCACAGTTGGTAATCATTCAAAACACTCGTAAAAATAATTAAACTTAAAAACAATTCACTTCATTAAAATAACCATTTCAGAGTATAATTCAGCGAAAAACGTTAATAATAAAATAAGTTCCCAAAACCAATTTAAATAAATGTTAAAAGAAAACATTTATTATTATTGAAACATCCGACTAAGTATGCTCTCCACCGTCCAAGTAGCTTCGTGCACGTCCAAGCGGTAATGTATCCATCTCCTAACCTGAAATTCACACTAACATGCACACAAAGTCAGCTTAAGCTGAGTGAGTTCAAGTTTTTATAACTAACATATATAATAATAATCATAATAGTCATTCCAAGAGTTTTAAAATAAAAGGGATATAACAGTTAGGGCAAATAAATGGGATAAAACAGTTAGGTCATCATCAACAATAAGTAATCATCCTTATATATATATATATATATATATATATATAAACATCCTTATAATTATATATGAAAGCATCCTTATAATTGTATACCTACATATATATCATCCAAGTAATAACATCAGGGTCGAGCAAACGTACAACCCAAACACGTAACATCAACGCATGCAAACACAAAGTAGGCATACGCAACATCAGTAGTCGAAACGACTACAACATCGCCAAATATAGGCCAAACAATAATGTATATATATATTTAACATCCCAAGGCCTACCATATACTAGCAAGCCTATATAAAATCGTCTAAAACATTTCATCAAGTAAGAAAACACTTAGGTGTGCATGCTAGCCCAAAATTTAAGAAGAGTTAAAAAGGGCATCATGAACTCACCTGAAATCGATCGAACACCTGCAACGAGCTAGGAAATCCCTAAGTGAACACTCACAAGTAAGGGCATGTAAATAGTACACAACGCATTACTAAACTAGACCGTAAGAACACTCTTGCCTAATGGGCCGTTCAAGCCCAACACTTTGACCCAAGGCCCAACACCTTGGCCCAAGGCCCAACACCTTGGCCCAAGGCCCAACCCATACCCAATTACTTTACCTCAGCCCCTAAAACCTTTCAACTAACCAAATCCACCGGTTAAGCCTAAAACGAACTTATCGATTAATAACCAGTAAAATGTGTAGATTTTAGCGTGCGAAGATGCATTTAATTACATAGAATGACCTTTGAAATAAATTATTAAATTTTTACCAGACCTTAATAAATGTCTTAGGTTTATAAAAATATTTTTATTATATTTTTCTATTGGACACAAAAATGATAAAAATTCCTCCAACATAGCAAGGTACGTGCAGCTATTTTCAGTGCGCAACAAAATGGTTTTATTTTTCTAAAATTCATTAACGAACCAAATTAAACGATTCCAATTGAGTTTGGTTCCTAACTCAAAATACTAACTTTCAGAAGTGGAACCAACCAATTTGAACCTGTCAAAAAAAGGTTATGACGTCGGGAAGACAGACCAGAATCCATCATCCCGCATCAGCTTTAACACTCGATTTTATAAATTCATAAAAACCATTCAAATCTCGTCCAAAAATTACGTATTATACCTTTCTGGAAACTAGACTCAAATTAGAACATCATGGAATCAAGAATCGATCAAAAATCATGGATTACCACTGCATTACAGACCCTACAATAAACGTATACGAATCTTTCAGCAAACTGTTATCATCAAAACTCAACCTTAACGACCAATAAGCGCGTTAATATGATCAATTAAGGGGTAAAAGACAAGGGGAATCATAAACCGACCTTGAATTGAAGTTTTCACGGCTGAAACTTGGCTGGGCAAAAGAAAAACGAGCAGGGGGGGGGGGTTTCTCGGCCGATCGCTGCTGCAAGGGCTAGGGTTAGGTTAAATGTTTTATGATATAAATAAAATAGTTACATCCAAGTCCCTCCAAATTGAAGTGTAAGGCAAAGTGGAAGGAAAGTTAAATGGTTTAACGTACCGAGATGACGCAAAGGCTTCCGAGAAACGTCGGATAAATCCCGAGAATTATACATACTCTACAAGCTTTAATTCTTGAAACCGGAATTAACGGGCGTTACACTAAAGTTTCGTTATCTTTTTTTTTAATCACTAAATGCTTTACCGACTTTTGTATCGGTTGGCTCAATGCCATGTTTATTTACTTTGTTATTCTCAAATTCAATGTTTCATTTAATTAAGTTGATGTTCATGACTTTAACGCTCCCATACAATATTATTCTAGGTTACTCTCGCTTATTTCAATAGAACTTCAATAAAATTGTTATTTCGTTTTCATTTATTTGGACCTAATGTTTTCACTTATCCTTGTCTTCAAAGACTTATTTATATATTTTTGTTATTTTTCAATCCTTATAGTTTATTTCTCTTGATTTAAAACTTTCATATAAAAATTTATTTTATGTTAACCTACACAATGGGACGGATTACGTGGATCATCCGACGATAAAGGTAATTATGGGTTGACACATAATT